>NW_027513325.1:0-221864 GCF_048772815.1 Callospermophilus lateralis | reverse complement strand
GGCAACACCTACTAAATTCCTAAGTTCCTGTTTTCTTCCTGAATTCTGGCCACTCTCCAGAATAGTCTCATGGTTTTGTTTCCAAGATATGTACCACCTCCAAGCTCTGAGACATGTCCATAAACTTGATAGCTGTAGAGAATGGGAACATCTTAGAAAACTCAGATATCAGTGTGACCCGGAAATTCTCAGTGGAGAAACCCTGCTTTGGTTCATTTGCTTACCTATGGTTCTGTTGTCCTGAATGTCAGGAAGGTCTTTGCCTCAGGCCACCCCTTTGTGAAGCCTGAAGAAAACAGTTTTCAAATGGAAATGAATGGGCATCACCTGTGGATCTTTGCTTAATTGCTTGTAAAAGGATGTGTCTAAATCAGCCTCTTGGCCCTGTATGAGGTTGTGGCTTAGATTCTCAGCACATGATGGATCTAAAGATAGATTGCATGTGTGCAATCAAAACAAAAATGGCCAAAATCTGTCATTGTTGATGAGTCTCTTGCCTTCCTCTGTTAGGATTCTGACCTCTATCAAGTGAGAATAGGGATCCTTTAGGTCAAATGAGTTCTTTGAAGAACTGCAGAGGTGCTTGTGTTTTCTTGTGACTCCAAATCACTTAAAGAATCTATCCCTGAGAGTCAGTAGGCCTCAAATTGGAGAAGCAGGCCTATTGGATCACTCCAGGTTCACAGGAAGGGTGACCATGCCACCCTGACTTTAGGCAAATGAGGGGCAAGGAAGATTATTTCGGACACTCTCTTGGGATGCGTCCCACATGAAAAACTCCAGCCAGAGGTAATGATGAGTGTCTCTCTGGAAGAAGGTGAGGACCATGTGGAAGTGTTTTGGTTTTAATTGTAGTCATTCGTGTGGCAGTTGGAAGAGATGACTGGATCCACCTGGGCTTGAACTCTGGTGTCATTCCCCTTAAACACTCAGTTCTGGATCAATCATCAAAGAAGTATTGCCATGAATTGTGTTAAGAATTTAGGAGGCCATGCATGAGAGTCTCCGTTGGAAACTGAGATCTAGTCCTAGGGTGGCTTTCCACAGAGCACTGGGAATCTCAGCCAGGATATCAAATTATTTTTTTCTGAAAGACTTGGAAGCCATATTTGCTAGTCAAAACACACATGGACCTCAATTGTAGACCTCAATGGGCCTGGATTCATGTGACTTTTAGGCCACTCTTTGGGAAGCCTTGCCTGTGAGAGTTCTTCAAATTTTTCATTGAAATGAGCTTCCTCACCATTGAATGATTCCTGAATGATTTGAAAGCCATAGTGCTTCCAACTTCATAATTGAGAATTGGCTAGATAAATACCATGAAATTTTTGAAATTCCAATGACCAGGTGGCAATGAAGAACATTTGGATGTCCTGTTGCTGATCACGAGTGTACCAGACAGTGCCTTGATTGACTGGTTTTGATGAAAATGGTGTAGAACAGAGATCTCAATAATTTGGATCCTGCTGAGTAGTGGGCCTAGAGCAGTGGTGAGCAAATGTGTGATAAAACATCTGAGGTGGGGCCATGTGGATCTGCCATTGGCTTCCAAATGGCTTGTGACTGACATGGTGCAGCCAGCAGACCCTTATATGTAAAGGCAACTTGTTATATGGAGAGGTTTCAGTGCAATGTTCAGAATCAGGTTGCTATGGTCAAGGGGGCATCCTATGTGGTATACAAGCCCTGTTGGTGCATTCTCCTGCAGACCCTGATCCACCACACGTGACAGAACTCGCGGCAACACTCTGTCCCAGTTGAACTCCTTGTATTTCGTGAAGCAAATACCAAACTCCGAGTGCAGCAGGAAGAAACATTAGGAAAAGTGGAGGATGATAAAATGGCTTCGCAGTCCATATGGAGAGACACTTAGCCCCCAGTGGCCACAGTTTACATACAAGAGAGAATTCAGCACTGCTGCTTCATGTTTATTGGAAAATTATAAACCATGTCCTCCA
This sequence comes from Callospermophilus lateralis, assembly GCF_048772815.1. Lineage (NCBI taxonomy): Eukaryota > Metazoa > Chordata > Mammalia > Rodentia > Sciuridae > Callospermophilus > Callospermophilus lateralis. The sequence continues at coordinate 219,906 of NW_027513325.1, read as the reverse complement.
GATCACAGAGATGAAGACGCAGCTTTGATGGTCTCACTGGAAAGGAAGCTAAAGATCCTCACAAAAACATATATTTCAAGTGCCCAACCTAGAGACAGTTTCTCCAGACGTCTTTAGGCAGGCAAATCTCCATGTTTGTAGAGTTTTTACACTGTCCCTTACTTTTGGAAACTCCTCTACAATCTCCAAGGTTGTGAACCCTAAGCATTTTCAATTTCAGATATGTATTCAAAGATTTTCTAACTCTTCTCCTCTAATTGTGTCTTACTTGGGGTGAAGGTAATGTCAAGGCATTGTTCTGAATGAGAGTGGGAAAATTTTTTTGTAGTACACATTTGCATACACATTGATCCATTTTCCAATTTTCCATTCGAAATACTGAATCCCTGACACTAACTCATACCCTACTAGACTCTGACTACTAATCCTAATATGATGGAGAAAAATAAACAAAAAAAATGAAAATACAAGCAGTTCAGAGGAGGCATGGTGTATAGTTGGACTTCCCTCTTGCATGATAAAGGGTCGGTTTTATAAATCTACTCAATTTTTAATTGAAATAGTCCTCCATGTGTTTTTCTTTAAAGAGAGAGTTAGAGAGGAGAGAGAGAATTCTATAATATTTATTTTTTTAGTTATCGGCGGACACAACATCTTTGTTTGCACGTGGTGCTGAGAATCGAACCCATGCCGCACGCATGCAAGGCGAGCGCGCTACGACTTGAGCCACATCCCCAGCTCTCTCCATGCGTTTTTAAAGTTAACAAATATGTGAATTCCTGTCTCCCTTTCTCTGTAGCCTACTCAGCACATGTACTTTTTATATGCACATATAGATTCCTACATGGTATCACACGTATATTTTTATGAGTTGGCTGACTTGGCAGAAACAAATTGTAAGAAGAGATCAGTCCTCCTAAACGCTGTTGGAACTGAAAATCCAAACTATGGGTGAGCTTCCTATTAGAACAATATTATACATAAACCCATGTTTAGTAAAATAAATATTTTTGCATCTGAGGGTGATATATATTACATGATGAATTACGATTGGCATATATATATTGATACTTTTTAATGAATTTTTGTGTTTTTTTGTCTATATATATATATACATATATATATATATATATATATACATACACTCTACAGATTTTATAAAATATGAAATATATTTGTCTTATATACACTCCGTAAATTCATTCATGTTCATGTATGTGGATTTATAATCAACTTTTCACAAGATTATTCTCAGAAATAATCATCTACCTGAAATACATATTTGTTTCCCAGTGCTGAAAACTAACTTCAATCAATGGTGCTTACAAATCCTAATATTTCTACAGGAACTGACCCAGTTTAACATCAATGCAAGTATATTCCTATGGGACATGATGTCTATTTTGACATTCATTTTAATTCAACACTGGTACATTACTATTTCTTCAGTTTTTGCACATCATAGGTTATATATTTCATTCACAAGTTCAGAAATTTATAGGAATTTGTTTCACTTTTAATCACTTCCTGCTTCAGAACACATGTATTCCTCCATGTTACTTGACTGGTCTTTTCATGAGACTTCTTTCCAAACACATTATTTTCGATTTCCATAATCAATTTTGAAGCTAAACCCACACACTCTTCAAGATAAACCATAACATTAATATTACCATTAGATGTATAAGTGGTTGGAATGAATGTGTGAATATCAATATAAGATTTCCTGTACATTTTCACATTTCAATTCAATCCATTATTAAAGTTGGAACCAGGTATGCTATTTATTCACAGTATGGTCTATTAATGCATTATCTCTATATTCATAGACACAGTGTACACCTCTTTGTTCCCCCAATACTAATTTATACCTCTTCAAAACATTGCTCCCAAAAATGGTAGAAGAAATAAACATGTCACCTTATCTATCTATCTATCAATATATATATATATATATATATATATATATATATATATATATATATATATATATATATATTTCTTTTTTATCACAGTAATATTCTGGACACAAAAAACAAAGGTCATACTCATGATTGTATCAAAGCCTAAATGGAAAGTGAGCATGGATTACTAAAAACAAGAATATCCAGGTTGCCTAATGCTCTCAAATGTAAATCCTATTGGTGACTACATATTTGTTTCTTTCTAAGATTATATATTCAACTTCAAGCCTGTTGAAAATGTCTAATCCTATCACTCAGTTTATACTTTGCCTGATTTCCTTATATCTCTATTGATATCTGCTTTCCTACATATATTCCCCAGTTCATCATTGTGTCTGACACTTCACATATGCTGATATTTACATTCAATGTCTACCCGAGACCCTATTGCTAAAGAAATTTTGGTCTAAATCCTATACTCACTCTTATTTCTAAACCTACTGACTATCTTCCTAATCCTACTGACTATTGCTTTTTGACTCGATGTTCTCTTCGACAATTAATCATCCAAGGTATAAGGTCCTAAACCATTGTATTTCAATTTGTCGGAGACATATATGCAGAACATAATTCAAACCTAAGAATCCCACTCAAGGACCCAATGCCCTTCTGACTTCGAATCTTACCTAGATTTCTGTTTTCATACTTACATTTCACCTATATATTCTTATAAATATCACAGGTTCCCAATACCATTATTCATGGGGCAGAGAGATTCCTAACCCAAATCAAACATGTTATTAACCCTAAACATACACTGTTCCCTCAATCTAACTTTACAAAAGAGGAGGGACAGAGTTGGTCTTACAATACAGGAATGTAGGGGATCTTCCACCTTCTGAGAACATCAAAGGTCCATGCAGAAATGATCCCTGGAGAAGATATAGGCAGCTATGAAGGACCTGAGAGAGGAAAAGTCATCTTTTATGGTAAACAACCTGGTCAAGATGAATGGATGTGTCTGAATCAACCTCTATCTTCTAAATGTAGAGAAGATGGACCAAATCAGGCCTGTGTGGAGAGCTCTTCCCAGGTGCCTATGGTTGATATACCATTCTAACTTGTGAAAGTGTGACAGAAAGAAGGGACAGACTCCATCTCATGGGACCCTTAGAAGTTACTGTTAGGACAACGAGGTTGCCAAGGCAGTGACCTCATTCTGTTCCTGAAGGAAGTGACCTCACTTCACTTCCTTGGTGATGGAACTCTCTGAACTTGGGATCCAGGAAGAGAGGCACCCAGAGCCAGTCGCAGTCCCAGTCCCTGTGGTCTCACTTGTTTCAATTTACCAAGCACAGAGTCAGTCTTTCTTAGTACCAACAGATGTGAGAATGGCCAAATGCCAGGAAATCTCTGAAGAAAGACCTTTCTGAGAAAGCAGGTATTGGTTCACCGCTGGCTCCTGACAACTGCACAGAGTTGGCCAAGGAGACCAGATTTGAGATACAACAGGCCATTTTGGGGGAATATAGTATGGCCCACCATTCAGAGGACACTCCACAAAGGAGGTGCCTTTGTGGGTGTTGGTGTGTGTATGGTTTTTTCTCAAGTTCTGAGAAGATGTAAGAAAGGCTGTTTGTTTGAATTGGCGTGGACTGTTTCTAGTAAGTCCTTTGACAAGGCGAGTGCTTCTATGTCTGTGTATCCCACTCTGTCCGTGGTTGTAGACATTAGAAAAGAAAATGCATCAATGGATGTGTCCTGTCTAGGAGAAAGCTTTGCAACATTCATCCTGCCTGATTTATTAATGGACTGCAGCTTTCCTTATTGAAGGGAAACACCTGCTATCTTTCAAAGTTTCTGTTTACATCCTGAATTCTGGACACTCTCCAGAATTGCCTCATTGTTTTGTGTCCAAGATATGTACTACCTCCAAGCTATGTGATATGGCTATGTACTGGATAGCTGAAGGGAAAGGCGAGCATCTCAGAAAACTCAGATATCAGTGTGAACAGGAAAGTCTCAGTGGAGAAACCCTGCTTTGTGCGTTTTGTTTACCTATTGTTCTGTTGCCCTGAATTTCAGGAAGGTTTTTGCCTCAGACCACTCCTTTGTGAATATCAATTCAATCCATTATTTAAAGTGGAACCAGCTATACTATTTATTCACAGTATGGTCTATTCATGCATTATCTGTATATTCATAGACACAGGGTACAACTTTTTGTACAACCAATACTTATGTATATGTCTTCAAAATATTACTCGCAGAAATGGTGAAAGAAATACTCATGTCACCTAATCTACATATACATTTTATCACAGTAATATTCTGGACACAAAATGCAAAGTTCACACTTATTATTGTACTAAAGCCTAAATGGAAAGTGAACATGGATTACTTCCATGTTCAGGTTGCCTAATGCTCTCAAATATCAATCCTATTGGTGACTACATATTTGTTTCTTCCTAAGATTATATATTCAAAATCAACCCTGTTGCAAATATCTAATCATATCACTCACTTTATACTTTGCCTGATTTTGTAATATCTCTTTTTTTATTGTTACGATGAGCCAATTTAGTACTTTTTTAATTTTTTTTTATCTTTCATACATTTGATTCAAGTGAGTTATGCATTTCCATTTTTACCCCAAATACAGATTGCAGAATCACATCAGTTACACATTCACAATGTTTACATAATGCCATATTAGTGACTGTTGTATTCTGCTGACTTTTCTATCCCCTACTATCCCCCCTCCCCTCCCCTTTCATCTTCCCTCTCTACCTCATCTGTTTTTGTTCCGTTCTCTCCCTTCCCCCCCTTTCCCCTCACAACCTCGTATATGTGATTTCGTATAACGATGAGGGTTCTTTCCGTTTCCATGCAATTTCCCTTCTCTCTCCCTTTCCCTCCCATCACTTGTCTCAGTTTAATGTTAATATTTTCCTCATGCTCTTTCCCTCTGTTCAGTTCTTAATTGCTCTCCTTAAATCAAAGAAGACATTTGGCATTTGTATTTTAAGGATTGGCTAGCTTCACTTAGCATAATCTGCTCTAATGCCATCCATTTCCCTGCAAATTCCATGAATTTGTCATTTTTTAGTGCTGCATAATACTCCATTGTGTATAGATGCCACATTATTTTTTATCCATTCATCTATTGAAGGGCATCTAGGTTGGTTCCACAGTCTGCCTATTGTGAATTGTGCTGCTATGATCATTGATGTGGCGGTATCCCTATAGCATGCTCTTTTATGGTCCTCAGGGAATAGTCCGAGGAGGGCGATAGCTGGGTCAAATGGTGGTTCCATTCCCAGCTTTCCCAGGAATCTCCATACTGCTTTCCATAATGGCCGCACCATTTTGCAGTCCCACCAGCAATGTACAAGTGTACCCTTTTCCCCACATCCTCGCTAGCACATATTATTGTTTGACATCCTAATGGCTGCCAATCTTACTGGAGTGAGATGGTATCTTAGGGTGGTTTTGATTTGCATTTCTCTGACTGCTAGAGAAGGTGAGAATTTTTTCATGTACTTATTAATTGATTGTATGTCTTCTTCTGAGAAGTGTCTGTTCAGGTCCTTGGCCCATTTGTTGATTTTGTAATATCTCTATTGATATCTGCTTTCCTACATATTTTCCACTGTTCATCATTGTGACTGACCCTTCAAGTGTGCTGATATTTACTTTCACACTTTAACCCAAACCCTATTGCTAAAGCACTTTTGTTCCAAATCCTATACTCACTCTTCTTTGTTAACCTACCGAATATCTATCTAATCCTACTTACTATCCCTTTTTGACTGGATGTTCTCTTCGAATTTTAATCATAAAAGGAACAAGGTCCTATGCCATTGTATATCGATTTATCTGAGATATCTGTGCACAACGTAAATCAAAGCTAAGTATCCCAATGAAGGGCCCATTGCCCCTCTGGGCTTCAAAATTACCTAGACTTTCTTTTTTCATTTATATATTTCACCTCTATATTTTTAAAAATATCGCAGGTTCCCAATACCATTATTCATCCAGCAGAATGATTTCTAACCCAAATCAAACATTTTATTAACCCTAACAATACACTGTTCCCTCAATGTAAATTTAAAGAAGAGCAGGGACAGAGTTGGTCTTACAATACAGGAATGTAGGGGATCTTTCACCTGTTGAGAACCACAAGTTCAATGCAGAAATGATCCCTGGAGAATATGTAGTCAGCTATGGAGGACCTGAGAAAGCAAAAGTAATCTTCCATGGCAAAATACCTGGTCAGGATGACGGGATGAGTCTGAATCAGAACCTCTCTTCTCAATGTAGAGGAGATGGACCAAACCAGGCCTGTGTGGAGAGCAATTACCGGGTTCCTATGGTTGATATACCATTCTAACTTGTGAATGTTTCACAGGAAGTAGGGGAAGCCTCCATCTAATGAGACACTTGGAAGCAACTGTTAGGATAAAGTGTTTGCCAAGGCAGTGACCTCATTCAGTTCCTGAAGGAAGTGACCTCACCTTACTCCCTTGGTGATGGAACTCTCTGAACTTAGGATCCTGGAAGCCAGGCACACAGAGCCAGTCCCAGTACCAGTCCCAGTGGGTTCACTTGTTTGGAATTACCAAGGACAGAGTCAGTCTTTCTTTGTACCTACTGATGTTAGAATGGCCAAAAGCCAAGAGAGCTCTGAAGAGGGGCCTTTCCTGAAAAAGCAGATAGTGGCCCACCGCTGGCTCCTGACAACTTCATAGAGATGGCCAAGGAGACCATATCTGAGACAGGACAGGACATTTCGGGGGAACATTGTGTGGCCCACCAGTCAGAGGACACTCCATAGAGTCACAGACCTACTTAGGGTAAAAAGGTGCCTTTGTGGGTGTGGTTGTGAGTTTGTGATTTTGTCTCATGTTGTGAGAATAGGAAAAAAAGGTGGTTTGTTTGGTTTGGAGTGAACTGTTTCTCGTAAGTCGTTTGAAAAGGAGAGTGTTTCTATGTCTGTGTATCCCATGGTGTCCGTGGTTGTAGACATTAGAAAAGAGAGTGCATCAATGGATGTGTCCTGTCTAGTAGAAAGCTTCCCATTTCATCCTGCCCAATTTATGAATGGTTTGCGGCTTTACTTAAAGATGGGCATAACCTAATACATTCCTAATTTCCAGGTTTATTCATGAACTCTGTTCACTCTCCAGAATAGGATCATGGTTTTGTGTCCAACATATATACCACCTCCAAGCTCTGTGACATGGCCATGTACTGGATAGCTGAAGGGAATGGCGAGCATCTCAAAAAACTCAGATATCAGTGTGACCAGGAAAATCTCAGTGGAAAAACCCTGCTTTGGGCATTTTGCTTATATATTGTTCTGATGAACTGAATGTCAGGAAGTTCTTGCTCTGGCCACCCCTTTGTGAAGCCTGAAGTAAACAGTTTTCAAATGGAAATGATTGGGCATCACCTGTGGCTCTTTGCTTAATTGCTTTGGAAAGGGATGTGTCTGAATTAGCATCTTGGCCCTGTGTGAGGTTGTGGCTTAGATTCTCAGCACCAGATGGATCTAAAGAAAGATCCCATGTGTGCATCCAAAACCAAAATGGCAAATACACCAGTCATTGTGGATAAAGTCTCGCTTTCCTCTGTGAGGTTCCTGACCTCTATCAAGTGAGAATAGGGATCCTTTGTGTCAATTGAGTTCTTCAAAGCCCTGCAAAGGTGCTTGGGTTTTCTCATGACTCTAATTTACATAAAGAATCTATACCTCTAACTCAGTAGGCCTCAAATTGAAGAAGCGGTGCAGTATTAACGGCATGCCTATTTGATCACTCCGGGTTCACAGGAAGTATGTCCAGGCCACCCTGACTTTAGGCAAATGAGGGGCAAGGGAGCTTATTTTGGACACTGTCTTGGAATGTGCCCCTCATGGAAACCTCCAGCCAGAGGTTATGATGAGTATCTATATGGAAAAAGATGAGGGCCATGTGGGAGTGTTTTGGTTTAATTGTGGTCATTATGTGGCTGTTATAGGAGATGCCTGGGTCCACATGGGCTTGAACTCTGGTGTGATTACACTTAGAGAGTGCATTCTGGATCTGATCTCAGAGAACTTGTGCCATGAATTGTGTTGGGATTCTAGGAGGGCACGCATGAGAGTCTCCCTTGGAAACTGAGATCTAGGCCCAGGGTGGCTTTCCACAGAGCACTGGGAATCTCAGCCAAGATACCACATGATTTTTTTTTTCTGAAAGACTTGGTAGGCATAGGTGACAGTCAAAACACACATGGACCTCACATTGTAGACCTCAATGGGTCTGATTTCATGTGACTTTTTGGCCACTCCCTGGGAAGCCTTGTCTTTAACAGTTCTACAGAGCATTCATCGAAATGAGGTTTCTCATCATTTAATGGTTCCTGTACAAATTGAAATCCACAGTGCCTCCATCTTCATCCGTGAAAAATGGCTAGATAAATACAATAAAATTATTGAAATTTCCATGACCAGGTGGCACTGGAGAAAATTTGGAAAACCGGTTGCTGATCATGAGTATACCAGACAGTGCCTTGATTGACTAGGTTTCATCAAAATGGTGTATAACAGAGATGCCAGTAAATTGGAGCCTGCTGAGTAGTGGGCCTAGATCAGAGGAGGGGAGGTGTGTGATAAAACATCTGTGGTGGGGCCATGTTGATCTTCCATTGGCTTCCAAATGCCTTGTGACTGACATGGTGCAGCCAGCAGACCCTTATATGTAATGGTATCTTGTTATATAGAGAGGTTTCAGGGCAATGTTGAGAATTATGTTGCTGTGGTCAAGGGGAAAAGCTATGTGGAATAGAAGCATTGTTGGTATATTCTCTTGCAGACCCTGACCCACCACACGTGACAGAACTCCCTCAAGCACTGTGTCCCAGGTGATCTTTTCTTTACTTCATAAGCAAATACAGCAGCAAGAAACACCATGAAAATTGGAGGATGAACAAATGGCTTCACAGTCCACACAGGGAGACACTTAGAACCCAGTGGCCACAGTTTACCTACAAAGATCAAATTCAGGACTGGTGTCTCATGTTAATTGGAAAATAAGAAACTATGTTTTACAGGTCACATAGGTGCAGACCCAGCTTTGATGATCTCAGTACAAAGGAAGCTAAAGCTCCTCATAACAACATATGTTTCAAGTGCCCAACCTCAGAGGAAATTTCTCAAGAAGTCTTTAGGCCAGCAGAGCTCCATGTTTATGGAGTGTTCACCCTGTCCCTTACTTTTGGAAACTCCTGTACCACCTTCAAGGTAGTGAACTTCTTAGCATATTACATTCCAGAGAAGTATTCACTGATTTTCTAATTCTTCTCCTCTAATTATGTCTTACTTGGGGCGAAGATAATGTCAAGCCATTGTTCTGGAGGAGTGGGAAGATTTTGTGTGGCACATATTTGCATACACATTGGATACATTTTCCAAATTTCCATTCGAAATACTGAATCCCTGACTCTAACGCCTACCATACTAGACTCTGACTACTAATCGTAATATGATAGAGAATAATAACCAAAACAGAATAGAAATACAAGCAGTTCAGAGGAGGCATGGTGTATAGTTGGAATTGCCTTTTGCATTATATAGGGTAGGAGTTATAAATCTAGTCATTTTTTTTGTTGAAATAGTTCTCCGTGTGTTTTGAAAGTTAACAAATATGTGAATTCCTGTCTCCTTTTCTGTGTAGCCTATTCAGCACATGTAATTTTATATGCACATATAGAATTGTACCTGGTATCACACGTACATTTTTGTGAGGTGACTGACTTGGCAAATACAAATTGTGAGAAGAGATCACTCCTCCTAAATGCTGTTGGAACTGAAAATTCAACCTATGGGTAAGCCTCCTAGTTGAACAACATTATACATAAATCCATGTTCAGTATATGAATATTTTTGGGTCTGTGGATGATATGTATTTCATGATGAATTTTGATTGGCATATATATTGCTAGTTTTTAATGTCTGTGTGTGTGTGTGTGTGTATATTTATATATATATATATATATATACTCTCCAGATTTTTCAAAATATGAAATATTTGTGTCTTATTTTGCACTCCCTAAATTCATTCATATTCATGTAGGTAAACTGTGGCCACGGAGGGGTAAGTGTCTCCCCGTCTTGACTGTGAAGCCAATTGGCCATCCTACAATTTTCGTGGTGTTTCTTGCTGCTGCACTGGGCTTTTGGTTTTTCCTTCATGAAATACAAGGAGTTCAACTGGGACACAGTGCTGGAGCGAGTTCTGTCACGTGTGGAGGGTCAGGGTCTACAGGAGAATTCACCAACCAGACTTCTATCCCACATAACTTGAAACATTATCCATAGCAAACTGATTCTGAACATTGTCCTGAAACCTTTACATATAACAAGATGCCTTTACAGATAAGGGTCGGCTAGCTGTACCATGTAAGCAACAAGCCATTTGGAAGTCAATGGCAGACCCAAATGGCCCCACCACAGATGTTTTATTATACACCTGCACACCACAGCCCTGGGCCCACTTCTCAGCACTCTCCAACTTACTGGCATCTCTGTTCTGCACAATTTTCATGAAATCGAGTCAGTCAAGGCACTGTCTGGTACACTCATGATCAGCAACAAGACATCCAAAGGTTCTCCAGTGCCACCTGGTCAGGGGAATTTCATGGTATTTATAGAGCCATTTTTCAAGGATGAAGTTGGAGGCACTGTGGGTTTCAATTCATTCAGGAACCATTAAATGTTGAGGAAAATCATTTCAATGAAAGCTCTCGAGAACTCTCACAGGTAAGGCTTCCCAAAGAGTGGCCAAAATACACATATATTTCATATTTTGAAAAATCTTGACAGTATATATATATATATATATATATATATATATATATATATATATATATATATACAAACACACAGACATTAAAAACTAGCAATATATATGCCAATCGAAATTCATCATGAAATATATATCATCCACGTATCCAAAAATATTCATTTTACTGAACATGGATTTATGTATAATGTTGTTCAACTAGGAAGCTCACCCATAGGTTGAATTTTCAGTTCCAACAGCGTTTAGGAGGAGTGAACTTTTCTCACAATTTGTATCTGCCAAGTCAGCCACCTCACAAGAATATATGTGTGATACAAGGTACAATTCTATATGTGCATATAAAAATACATGTGCTGAATAGGATACAAAGAAATGGGGGAGACAGGAATTCACATATTTGATAAGTTCAAAAATACATGGACAACTCTTTCAACGAAAAATTGACTAGATTTAAAACTCCTTCCCTATATAATGGAAAAGTTAATTCAATGGTACACCATGCCTCCTCTGATATGTTTGTATTTCTGTTCTGTTTGGGTTATTTTTCTCCATTACGTTAGGATTACTTGTCAGAGTCTTGTAGGGTATGGGTTAGTGTCAGGGATTCAGTATTTCGAAAGGAAAATTGGAAAATGAATCCAATGTGTATGCAAATATGTGCTACACAAAAATCTTCCGACTCTCATCCACAACAATGCCTTGACCTTAACTTCGTCCCAAGTAACACATGTAGAGGAGATGAGTAAGAAAATCTGTGAATACATATCTGGAATTTAATATGCTCAGGAGTTCACAAACTTGCATTTAGAAGGAGAGATTCCAAAAGTAAGGGACAATGTAAACACTCCAAAAACATGGAGCTCTGCTAGCCTAAAGGCTTCTGGAAAAACTGGCTCTGATGTTGGGCTCTTGAAATATATGTTGTTGTCAGGAGCTTTAGCTTTTTTTGTAGTGAGACCATAAAAGCTGGGTCTGCATCTATGTGACCTGGAGGAGATGCTTTCTTATTTACCAATGATCATGAGGCAGCATTGCTGAATTCTCTCTTTCGGGGTCAACTGTGGCCACTTGGGGCTAAGTGTCTCCTCATGTGGACTGTGAAGCCATTTGATCATCCTCCAATTTTTGTGATATTTTTTGCTGCTACACTGGGAGTTCAGTATTTCCTTCACGAAATACAAGGAGTTCACCTGGGACACAGTGCTGGAGGGAGTTCTGTCACGTGTGGTGGGACAGGGTCTGCAGGAGAATGCACAAACCAGGCTTCTGTCCAACATAGCTTGACCCCTTGACCATAGGAACCTGATTCTGAACATTGCCCTGAAACTTACCCATATAACAAGAATCATTTACATATAAGGGTCTGCTGGCTGCACCATGTCAGTCACAAGCCATTTGGAAGCACCACAGATGTTTTATCTCACACATGCCCACCTTTGCTCTAGGCCCACTATTCAGCAGGCTCCAACTTACTGGAATCTCTGTTCTACACCATTTTCGTGAAACCCAGCCAATCAAGGCACTGTCTGGTACACTCATGATCACCAACAGGATATCCAATGGTTCTCCAGTGCCTCCTGGATATGGGAATTTCAAAAATTTCATGGTATTTATCGAGCCCATCTTTCAAGGTTGAAGTTGGAGGCACTGAGTGTTTCATTTAATTCGGTAACCATTAAATGGTGAAGAAGCTCATTTCAAAGAAAGATCTGGAGAACTCTCACTGCCAAGATTTCCCAAAGAGTGGCCAAAAGGCCACATGAAGCCAGGCCCATTGAGGTCTACAATGTGAAGTGCATTTGTGTTTTGACTCTCAACTATTGCTGCCAAGTGTTTCAGAATAAAATTATGTGATACCTTGGCTGAGATTCCCAGTGCTCTGTGGAAAGCCACACTGGGAATAGATCTCAGTTTCCAATGGTGACTCTCATGTGTGGCCTCCTAATATCCCAACACAATTCATGGCAATACTTCTCTGAGGTCAGTTCCAGGACTCAGTCTCTATAGGGTATCACACCAGAGTTCAAGCCCAGGTGGACCCAGTCATCGCTTCCAACTTCCACACAAATAACCACAATTAAAACCAAAACACTCCCACATGGCCCTCATCTTCTTCCATATAGACACTCCTCATAACCTCTGGCTGGATGTTTCCATGAGGGGCGCAGCCCAACACAGAGTCCAAATAACCTCGCTTGCCCGTCATTTTCCTAAAGGCAGGGTGGCCTGTACACCCTTCCTGTGAACCACAAGGGATCAAAAATGCCTTCCTTTAATACTGCTCTGCTTCTCCAATTTGAGGCCTACTGACTGTCAGGTATAGATTCTTTATGTGATTTGGAGTCATGAGAAAACACAAGCATGTATGGGATAGCCTTTGCAGGGCTTAGAAGAACTCATTTGATTCAAAGGATCTCTATTCTCACTTGATGGTGGTCAGGAACCTAAGAGAGGAAGGCGAGAGACTTCATCAACAATTACTGATCTCTTTCCCATTTTGGTTTTGGATGCACACAAGGGATCATTCTTTAGATGCATCAGGTGCTGAGAACCTAAGCCACAGCCTCACACAGGGCCAAGAGACTGATTCCGACACATCCATTTCCAAAGAAATTAACAAAGAGCCACAGGTGATGCCCATTTATTTCCATTTTAAAACTGTTTTCTTCAGGCTTCACAAAGCGGTGTCTTGAGGCCAAGACCTTCCTCACATTCAGGGGAAGAGAAGAATTGGTTAGCAAAATCCCAAAGCAGAGTTTCTCCACTGAGGCTTTCCTGGTCACACTGATATCTGAGTTTTTTGAGATGCTAGCCATTCCCTTTAGCTATCCATTACATGGCCTTGTCACAGAGCTTGGAGGTGGTACATATCTTGGACACAAAACCATGAGCCTATTCTGGAGAGTGGCCAGAATCAGGAAGAAAACAGGAACTTAGGAAATTAGTAGGTGTTGCCCATCCATAAGGGAAGCCACAGTCCATTCATCAATTGGGCAGAATGAATGCTGGGTAGGTTTCTACTAAACAGGACACATCCATTGATGAATTCTCTTTTCAAATGTCTACAACCACAGACACAGTGGGATACACAGACATAGAAACACTCACTTTGTGAAACGACTTACTAGGAACAGTCCACTCCAAACCAAACAAACCGCCTTTTTTACCTATTCTCAGAAAATGAGACAAAACCACAAACTCACACCCACACCCACAAAGGCACCTCCTTCCCCCAAAGAGGTCTGTGACTATCCGGAGTGTCCTCTGACTTGTGAGCCTTATTATGTTCCCTGAAATGTTCTGACCTGTCTCAGATCTGGTCTTTTTGGCCAAATCTGTGAAGTGGTCAGGAGCCAGCTGTGAGCAACTTCCTGCTTTCTCAGGAAAGGCCCCTCTTCTGAGCTCTCCTGAAATTTGGCCATTCTCACATCAGTATGTACCAAGAAAGACTGACTCTGTTCTTGGTAAATCCAAATAAGTGAGCCCACTGGGAATGGTACTGGGACTGCCTCTGGTAGCCTGGCTTCCTGGATCCCAAGTTCAGAGAGTTCTATCACCAAAGAAGTGAGGAAGGTCACCTCCTTTGTGAACTGAATGAGGTCACTGCTTTGGAAACCACTTTGTCCTAAAATTTGCTTCCAAGGTTCCCATGAGATGGAGGCTGCCCCTATTTCCTGTGATACGTTCACAACTGAGGATTGTATATCAACCATAGGCAGTCAGGAACAGCTGTCTACACTGGACTGGTTTGGTCCATCTTCTCTACATTAAGAAGAGTGAGGCTTATTCTGACACATCCCTTCATCCTGACTGGGTTGTTTGCCATGGAAGATGACTTTTGCTCTCTCAGGTCCTTCATAGCTGCCTACATCTTCTCCAGGGATCATTTCTGCATGAAACTTTGAGGTTCTCAGCAGGTGGAAGATCCCCTACACTCCTGTATTGGAAGACTAATTCTGTCCCTCCTCTTCTGTAAAGTTAGATTGAGGAAACATTGTACGGTTAAGGTTAATAACAGCTTCCATTTGGGTTAGGAATCATTCTCTTGGATGAATAATGGTATTGGAATTTTGCTATATTTTCAAGAATATATAGGTGAAATATAAGTATGAAAAAAGAAATCTAGGTAATTTTTGAAGCACAGAAGGAAATTGGCCCCACTATTGGGATTCTTAGCTTTGAATTATGTTCTGCACAGGTGTCTCAGATTAAGTGATATACAATGGCATAGGACCTTGTCTTTTGGATGATTGAATGTCGAAGAGAAAATCCAGTCCAAAAGGGATAGTTGGTGGATTAGGAAGATATTCGGTAGATTTAGAATGAAGAGTGTGTATAGCATTTGGACCAAAAGATCTTTAGCAATAGGGTTTTGGGTAGAGAGAGAAAGTAAATGTCAGCACATGTGAAGAGTCAGTCATAATGATGAAATGGGAAAAAAAATACAGGAAATCAGATTTCAATAGAGACATTAGGAAATCAGGCAAAGTATAAAGTGAGTGATAGGATTAGACATTTTCAACAGGGTTGAGGTTGAATATGTAATTTCAGGAAGAAACAAATATGTAGTCACCAATAGGATTCACTTTTGAGAGCATTAGGCAACCTGGACATGGATTTTTTTTTAATCCATGCTCACTTTCCATTTAGGATTTGGTACAATCATAAGTGTGACCTTGCTTTTTGTTTCCACAATATTACTGTGATTAATGTATATATAGATCAGGTGACATGAGTATTTCTTCCACCATTTCTGGGAGCAATATTTTGAAGACATATAATTTAGTATTGTGGGTACAAATAGGTATACTCTGTGTTATATGAATATAAAGATAATGCATGAATAGACCATACTGTGAATAAATAATATAACTGGTTCCAAATTTAAATAATGGATTGAATTGATATCTGAATATATATTGGAAATCATATATTGATATTCATACAATCATTCCAACCAGTTATACATCTAATGGTAATATCACTGTTATGGTTTATCATGAAGTGTGTGTGAGCTTTGCTTCTAAAATGATTATGGAAATTGAAAATAATGTGCTTGGAAAGAAGTCTCATTAAAAGAGCAGTCAAGAAACCTGGGGGAATACATATGTTCTGAAGCAGGAAGTAATTGAAAGTGAAAAAAATGCCTATAAATTTGTGAATTTGTGAATGAAATATGTATTCTATTATGTGCAAAAACTGAAGAAATATTAATGTACCAGTTTTGAATAAAAATGAACGTCAAAATACATATCATGTCCCATAGGAATCTACTTGCATTGACGTTAAACTGAGTCATTTACTATAGCAATATTAGGATTTGTATGCACCATTCACTGAAGTTAGTTTTCAGTATTAGGAAACAAATATGTATTTCAGGTGGATTAATATTTCTGAGAACATTCTTATGAAAAGTTGAACATAAATCCACATTCATGAACATCAATGAATTTAGGGAGTATATAATAAGACACATACATTTCATATTTTGAAAAATCTGGAGAGTTTATACATATATATATGCACACACACACACACACACGTATACATTAAAAAGTAGCAATATATATGTCAATCGAAATACATCATGAATTATATATCATCCACAAATCCAAAAATCTTCATTTTTCTGAGCATCGATTTATGTATAATGTTGTTCAACTAGGGAGCTCACCCATAGTTTGAATTGTAAGTTCCAACAGCATTTAGGAGGAGTGATCCCTTCTCACAATTTGTATTTGCAAAGTCAGCAACCTCACAAGTATGTACATGTGATACCAGGTAGGATTCTATATGTGAATATAAAAATGCATGTGCTGAATAGGGTACAGAGAAATGGAGACAGGAATTCTCATATTTGTTAACTTTAGAAACACATGGAGAAGGGAGGGGCAGAGCCGCCAACCGCGCCTGTAAGGTAGGCGGACCTGCGAGCCACCCGTAGAACAGGCCTAGCGGCCCGCCATCGTGAAAGACACATCACCCTGGTTGGGGGTTGGGCAGAGCCACTGCACGCGTGCAAGGAACGCGGACATGCGACCCACAGGCAGAACAGGCCCAGACACCCGCGGAGGGGCAGAGACACCCCTTGTGACTTCAAGATAGGTGAACCTGCGACCCACCAGCTGAAGCGGCCCAGCTGCCTTCAGAGGGGCAGAGCCGGCCCCCGCGCCTGCGAAGTAGGTGGACCTGCGAACACTGACAGACCAGGTGCTAGGCCCCGCCAGGGTGCTAGACACATAACCAGGTTTGGGGAGGGGCCGAGCCGCTGCCCGTGCCTGCAAAGCAGGTAGACCTCTCACCCAGAGGCAGAACAGACCCAGCGACCTACCAGCGTGGTAGACACATCGCCCCGGTTTGGGGGGGGGGGCAGAGATGCCACTCACGCCTGCAATGTAGACAGCCCTGCAACCCACAGACAGAAGAGGCCCAGCGGAGCGCGGAGGGGCAGAGCCGACGCCTGTGCCTGCAAGGTAGCTGGACCTGTTACCCACTGGCTGAACAGGACCAGCACCCGCAGAGGGGTAGATCAACTCTCCGCTCCTGCAAGGTAGGCGGACCAGCTACCAAGAGGCAGAACAGGCCCAGCGGCGTGCTGGTGTGGTAGGCACATTGCCCCAATTGGAGGAGGGGCAGAGCCGCTGCTTACGCCTGTGAGGGAGACTTTTCAAGAATACAATAGCAATATAAACATTTAGGGGTAAAATTCAATAACACAAAAGTTTCACCAAGCCGAAAAAAACGTGAACAGTAGGGAAAGACAAGGAAAGAAAGGACCACAAGCAACGCATGTCAACTCAACATTAGAAGAGGTAATATCTGCAGCATATGGAATGTCAGATAAAGAATCAGGATATACTTGCTTCAGATGATCTGAAGTCTCCAGGGAGACATTAGACAGCAAAATCAGACAATGAAAGATCACTTTGACAATGAATTACAAAAACAAATCCAAGAAGCAAAAGATCAACTATACAGGGAGATAGAGGTTATAAAAAACACACAAACAGAAATCATAGAAATGCAGGAAGCAATAAACCAACTTAAAAACTCAATTGAGAATACTACCAGCAGAATAGATCACTTAGAACAATGAAGACAAAGTATTTCAACTTGAAAAGAACATAGAAAGCTCAGCAAGACTGTTAAGAAACCATGAGCAGAACATCCAAGAAATATGGGATAACATGAAGAGACCAAACTAAAGAGTAATTGGGATACAGGAAGGTATACAGGTCCAAACCACAGGATTGAGCAATCTATTCAATGAAATAATATGAGAAAACTTTCCAGACATGAAGAATGAGACAGAATCCCAAATCCTAGAAGCCTACAGGACGCCAAATGTGCAAAATCATAAGAGATAAACACCGAGACATATTATAATGAAGATGCCAAACATACAGAATAAAGAGAGAATTTTAAAAGCTACAAGAGAAAGGAAGCAGATTACATTTAGGGGTAAACCAATCAGGATAACAGCTGATCTTTCAACACAGACTCTGAAAGCTAGAAGATCCTGGAATAACATATTTCAATCACTGAAAGAAATTGGGTTCCAACCAAGAATTGTGTATCCAGCGATTTTAAGCTTCAGGATGGAAGATGAAATTAAAACCTTCCATGATAAACAAAAGTTAAAAGAATTTGCAGCTAGAAAACCATCTCCTCAAAAGATCCTTGGCAAAACATTATAGGAAGACGAAATGGAAAATAACAATAAAAACCAACAGTGGGAGGTAGTACAGTAAAGGGGCGAAAAATAATCAAAGAGAAAAACAAACCATGTTTAGTAACATAAATAAACAAATATGGCTGGAAGAACAACCCATATTTCAAAAATAACCCTAAATGTTAATGCCTTAAACTCACCAATTAAGAGACACAGGCTAGTAGAATGGATCACGAAAGAAGACCCAAACATTTTCTGCCTACAGGAGACACATTTGATAGGAAAAGACATATATAGACTAAAGGTGAAAGGTTGGGAGAAATCATATCACTCATATTGACTTCGGAAACAAGCAGAAGTGTCCATACTCATATCAAATAAAATAGATTTCAAGACAAAGTTAATCAAAAGGGATAAAGAGGGACACTACATATTGCTCAAGGGAACCATACACCAACAAGACATAACAATCATAAATATATGTGCCCCAAACAATGGTTCAGCTATGTTAATCAAACAAACTCTTCTCAAGTTCAAGAGTCTGGTAGACCACCATACAATAATCATGGGAGATTTCAACACACCTCTCTCACTACTGGACAGATATTCCAAACAAAAGTTGAATTAGGAAACTATAGAACTCAATAACACAAATAATAACCTAGACTTAATTAACAAATATAGAATATACCACCCAACATCAAGCAGTTACACTGTTTTCTCAGCAGCACATGGATACCTCTCAAAAATAGATCATATATTATGTCACAGAACAACTCTTAGACAATATAAAGGAGTATAGATAATACCAGGCATCTTATCTGATCGTAATGGAATGAAACTGAAAATCAACAATAAAAGAAGGAAGGAAAATTCATGCATCACTTGGAGAATGAACAATACGTACTGAATGATCAATGGGTTATTGAAGACATCAAGGAGAAAAATAAAAAAAAATTCTTAGACATAAATGAAAAAGACAGACAGAACATATCAGAATCTATGGGACACATTGAAAGCAGTTCTAAGTGGAAAATTCATTGCTTGGAGTTCTTTCCTTAAAAAAAGAAAAAAAAAACAACAACAAATAAATGATCTCATAGTTCATTTCAAAATCCTAGAAAAAGAAGAGCAAAACAACAGAAAAAGAAGTAGAAGGCAAGAAATAATTAAAATCAGAGCTGAAATTAATGAAATCGAAACAAAAGAAACAATTGAAAAAATTGAAAATGCTAAAAGTTGAAAAATTAATAAAATCGACAGACTCTTAGCCATGTTAATGAAGAGAAGAAGAGAGGGAACTCAAATTACTATCATAAGGGATGAAAAAGGCAATATCACAACAGACACTTCTGAAATACAGAAGATAATCAGAAATTATATTAGAAGATAGTGAAGGCATTAATAAATTTCTTAAGTCATATGATCTGCCCAGATTGAGTCAGGAGGATATAGACAACCTAAGCAGACCAATATCAATTGAGAAAATAGAAGAAACCATCCAAAGACTACCAACTAAGAAAAGCCCAGGACCGAATGGGTATACAGCAGAGGAGGCCAATATCACCCTGATTCCTAAACCAGACAAAGACCCTTCAAAGAAACAAATATACAGACCAATCTCTCTAATGAACCTAGATGCAAAAATCCTCAATAAAATTCTGGCGAATCAGATACAAAAACATATTTAAAAAATTGTGCAACATGATCAAGTAGGATTCATTCCTGGGATACAAGGCTGGTTCAATATACGGAAATCAATAAATGTTATTCACCACATCAATAGACTTAAAAATAAGAACCATATGATCACCCCAATAGATGCAGAAAAAGCATTCAATAAAGTACAGCATCCCTTTATGTTTAAAACTCTAGAAAAACTGGGATAACAGGAACATACCTCAATATTGTAAAAGCAATCTATGCTAAGCCTCAGGCTAGTATCATTCTGAATTGAGAAAAAATTGAAGGCATTCCCTCTAAAATCTGGAACAAGACAGGGATGCCCTCTCTCACGATTTCTGTTCAACATAGTTCTCGAACACTGGCCAGAGCAATTAGACAAATGAAAGAAATTAAAGGCATAAAAATAGGAAAAGAAGAACTTAAATTATCACTATTTGCAGATGACATGATTCTATACCTAGTAGACCCAAAAGGGTCTACAAGAAACTATTAGAGATAATAAATGAATTCAGCAAAGTGGCATGATATAAAATCAACAATCATAAATCAAAAGCATTCCTGAATATCAGCAACAAATCCTCTGAAACGGAAATGAGGACAACCACTCCATTGAGAGTATCCTCAAAAAAAACAAAATAAAATATTTGGTTATCAACGTAACAAAAGATGTGAAAGACTTACACAATGAAAACTACAGAACCCTAAAGAGAGAAATAGAAGAAGATCTTACAAGATGGAAAAATATACCCTGTTCATGGATAGGCAGAATTAACATCATCAAAATGGCGATATTACCAAAAGTTCTCTATAGGTTTAATGCAATGCCAATCAAAATCCCAACGGCATTTCCTGTAGAAATAGATAAAACAATTATGAAATTCATATGGAATAATACAAGACCCAGTATAGCAAAGACAACTCTAAGCAGGAAGTGTGAATCAGGCGGTATAGCGATACATGTCCTCAAACTATACTACGGAGCAATAGTAACAAAAAGAGCATGGTACTGGTACCAAAACTGGCGGGTGGACCAATGGTACAGAATAGAGGACACAGAAATCAATCCACAAAATTACAGCAATCTTATATTTGATAAAGGAGCTAAAAGCATAAACTGAAGGAAGGATAGCATCTTCAACAAATGGTGCTGGAAAAACTGGAATTACATATGTAAGAAAATGAAACTGAATCCCTTTCTCTCGCCATGCACAAAAGTTAACTCAAAATGGATCAAGGAGCTTGATATCAAATCAGTGACACGGCATCTGATAGAAGAAAACTTTGGCTATGATCAACATACTGTGGGGTCGGGCTCCAAATTCCTCAATAGGACACCCATAGCATAAGAGTTAATAATTAGAATCTACAAACAGGACTTACTCAAACTAAATAGATTTTTCTCAGAAAAAGAAACAATAAGAGAGGTAAAAAAGGAGCCTACATCCTGGGAACAAATCTTTACTCCTCACACTTCAGATAGAGCCCTAATATCCAGAGTTATACAAAGAACTCAAAAAATTAAACAATAAGCAAATGAATTACCCAATCAACAAATGGGCCAAGGACCTGAACAGACACTTCTCAGAGGAGGACATACAATCAATCAATAAGTACATCAAAAAATTCTCACCATCTCGAGCATTCAGAGAAATGCAAAACTGACCCACCCTAAGATACCATCTCACTGCAGTAAGCTTGGCAGCCATTATGAAGTCAAACGACAACAAGTGCTGGCGAGGATGTGGGAAAAAGGGTACACCTGTACATTGCTGGTGGGACTGCAAATTGGTGCAGCAAATTTGGAAAGCAGTATGGAGATTTCTTGGAAACTTGGGAATGGAACCGCCATTTGACCCAGCAATTCCCCTTCTCGGTCTAATCCCTATAGACCCAAAAAGTGCATGCTACAGGGACACTGATAAATCTATGTTCATAGCAGCACAATTCACAATAGGAAGACTGTGGAACCAACCTAGATGCCCTTCAATAGATGAATGGATTAAAAAAATGTGGCATTTATACACAATGGAGTATTACTCTGCATTAAAAAATGACAAAATCATACAATTTGCAGAGAAATCGATGGCATTAGAACGTATTATGCTACGTGAAGATAGCCAATCACTAAAAAACAAATGCCAAATGTTTTCTTTGATATAAAGAGAGTAACTAAGAACAGAGTTGGGAGGAAGAGCATGAGAAGATGATTAATATTAAACAGGGGTGAGAGGTGGGAGGGAAAAGGAAAGAGAAGGAAAATTACATAGAAATGGAAGGAAACCCTCATGGTTATACAAAATTAAATACAAGATGAAGTGAGGTGAAAGGGGACAAAAACAAGTGGAAGAAATGAATTACAATAGATGGGGTAGAGAGAGAGGATTGGAGGGGAGGGGATGGGAGATAGTAGAGGACAGGAAAGGCAGCAGAATACAACAGACACTAGTATAGCAATATGTAAAATAGTGGATGTGTAACTGATGAGATACTGCAATCTGTATACGAAGAAAAATGGAAGTTCATAACCTACTTGAATCAAAGTGTGAAATATGACATGTCAAGAACTATGTAATGTTTTGTAGAACCAACAATAAATATTAAAGGAAAAAAACACATGGAGAACTATTTCAATGAAAAATTGACTAGGTTTATAACACCTACACTTTATCATGCAAAAGGCAAGTCCAACTATACACCATGCCTCTTCAGAAGTGCTTGTATTTCTATTCTGTTTGGGTTATTTTTCTTCATCATATTAGGATTAGTAGTCAGAGTTTGGTAGGGTATGCGTTAGTGTCAGGGATTCAGTCTTTGGAATGGAAAATTGGAAAATGAATCCAATGTGTATGCAAATATGTGCTACACAAAAATCTTCCCACTCTCATCCAGAACAATGCCTTGACGTTACCTTCACGCCAAATAAGAAACAATTAGAGGAGAAGAGTTAGAAAATCTGTAAATACATATCTGGAATGGAAAATATTCAGGAGTTCACAAACTTGGAGGTGGTAGAGGAGTATCCCAAAGTAAGGGACAGGGTAAACACTCCACAAACATGGAGGTCTGCTGGCCTAAAGACTTCTAGAGAAACTGCCTCTGAGGATGGGCACTTGAAATATATGTTGTCAGTAGCTTTAGCTTCCTTTGTAGTGAGATCATCAAAGCTGGGTCTGCATCTATGTGACCTGGAGGACATTCTTTCTTGCTTTCCAATACACATGAGGCAGCAGTGCTGAATTCTCTCTTCGTATGTAAACTGTGGCCACTGGGGTCTAAGTGTCTCCCTGTGTGGACTGTGAAGCCTTTTGTTCATCCTCCATTTTCGTAGAGTTTCCTGCTGCAGCACTGAGAGTTTGGTATTTGCCTCACAAAATACAAGGAGTTCAACTGGAACACAGTCCTGGAGGGAGTTCTGTCATTTGTGGTTTTTCAGGGTCTACAAGAGAATGCACCAACCAGGCTTCATTCCCACATAACTTGCCCCCTTCTCCATAGCAACCTGATTCTGCACATTGCCCTGAAAACTATCCATTTAACAAGACACCTTTACATATAAGTGTCTGGTCACTGCACTGTGTCAGTGACAAACCATTTGGAATTCAATGGCAAAACCACATGGCGCAACCACAGAAGATTTATCACACACCTGCACACCACAGCTCAGGGCTCACTACTCAGGAGGGTCCAACTTAATGGCATCTCTGTTCTACACCATTTTCATAAATCCCAGTCTATCAAGGCACTGTCTGGTACACTCATGATCAGCAAGAGGTGCTGACAATTTAAGCCACAGCCTCACACAGGGCCCAGAGTCTGATTCAGACATAACCATTTCCAAAACAATTCATCAAAGAGGCACAGGTGATGCCCATTCATTTCCATTTGAAAATTGTTTTCTTCTGGCTTTATAAAGGGGTGGCCTGAGGCAAAGAGGTTCCTGACATTCAGGGCAACAGAACAATAGTTAAGCAAAAGGCCCTAAGCCAGGTTTCACCATAGAGACTTTCCTGGTCACACCAATATCTGAGTTTTCTGGTGTGCTCGCCATTCCTTTCAGCTAACTAGTACATGGCCATGTCACAGAGCTTGGAGGTGGTACATATCTTGGACAAAAAACCATGAGCCTTTTTGGAGAGTTGCCAGAATTCAGGAAGAATTCAAGAACTTAGGATGATACTAGGTGTTGCCCATGGATAAGTCAAGCCTCAGTCCATTCATTAATTGGGCAGGATGAATGCTGTGAAGCTTTCTACTAGACAGGACACACCCAGTGAGCCATTTTCTTTTCTAATATCTACAACTAAGGACACAGTGGGATACACAGACATAGAAACAGTCTCCTTGTCAGATGACTTACTAGAAACAGTCCAATCCAAACCAAACAAACCTCCTTTTTTACCTATTCTCAGAATATGAGACAAATCCACAAACTGACATCCACACACACAAAGTCACCTCCTTCCCCAAGTATGTCTGTGACTATCCGGAGTGTCCTCTGACTAGTAGGCCATAGAATGTTCCCCAGAAATGGCCGGTCCTGTCTCAGATCTGGTCTCCTTGGCCAATTCTGTGAAGTTTTCAGGAGGCAGTGGTGAGCCATTTCCTGCCCTCTCAGGAAAGGACCCTCTTCAAAGCTTTCTTGGCATTTGGCCACCCTCACATCAGTAGGTACCAAGAAAGACTGACTCTTTACTTGGTAAATCCAAACAAGTGAGCCCACTTGGACTGGGACTGGTACTGGCTCTTGGTGCCTGGCTTCCTGGATCAAAAAATTCAGAGAGTTCCATCATGAAAAAAGTGAGGTGAGGTCACTTTCTTCAGAAAATGAATGAGGCCACTGTCTTGGCCACCACTTTGTCCTAACAGTTGCTTCCTAGTGTCTCAGGAAAAGGAGGCTGCCTCTATTTCCTGTGACACTTTCACAAGTTAGAATGGTATAGAAACATAGGCACCTGGGAACAGCTCTCCACACATGCCTGGTTTCATACATCTTCCCTACATTAAGAAGAGATAGGATGATTCAGACACATCCTTTCATCCTGATCGGGTTGTTTGCAAAGGAAGATGACTTTTGCTGTCTCAGGTCCTTCATAGCTGCCTACGTCTTCTCCAGGGATCATTTCTGCATGGATTTTGAGGTACTCAGCAGGTGGAAGATCTCCTAACTTCCTGTATTGTAATACTAACTTTGTCCCTGCTCTTCTGTAAAGTGAGATTGAGTGAACAATCTCAGTTTACAGAATGGTTAGGGTTAATAGCATGTTCGATTTGGGTTATGAATCATTTTGCTGGATGAATAATGATATTGGGAACCTGTGATATTTACAAGAACATGGAGGTGAAATATAAGTATGAAAACAGAAATCTAGGTAATATTTGAAGCCCAGAAGGACTTTGGGCCCTTGATTGGGATACTTAGCTTAAATTATGTTCTGTGTGACCTTTGCATTTTATGTCCAGAATATTAGTGTGATAATATGTATATGTAGCTAAGGTGACATGAGTATTTCTTTCACCATTTCTGTGAGCAATATTTTGAAAACTTATAAATTAGTACTGGGGATACTATTAGGTTTACCCTGTTTTGATGAATATAGAGATGATGCATTAATAGACCATACTGTGAATAAATTATATAACTGGTTCCATATTTAAATAATGGATTGTATTGATATCTGAAAATATATAGAAAATCTTATATTGATATACATACATTCATTCCAACCAGTTATATATCTAATTGTAATGTTAGGGTTATCATTTATCATGAATAGTGTGTGAGTTTTGCCTCAAAAATGATTATGGAATCGAAAATAATATGTTTAGAAAGAAGTCTAGTAAAAAGACCAGTCAAGAAACATGGAGGAACATATGTCTTCCGAAGGAGGAAGTGATTGAAAGTGAACCAAATGTTTATAAATTTGTGAACTTGTGAATGAAAGGAAATATCTTATGATGTCCATGAACTGAAGAAATAATAACGTACCAGGTTTGAATAAAAATGAACTTTAACAAACACAATAGAGACATTAGGAATTCTGGCAAAGTATAGTTCGCAGTGAAAGGTTAATAAAATAAGTACTTGTCACTTCCTGTTTTTCTGTATGCTTAACAAAACACTTTTGAAATATTGAGAACTGTTTGCTAATCTTATTCCCAGAATGTGCTGTCCCCAATTGCCAAACTGCAGAATGTACTCCCTCAACCGGTTGCACGCAAACCGCTCACTCGCCCGGACCCATCAATAAACTTACCCCCCTGCCCTGTCCAAGGGAAATATATAAGCTCTGCTTAAGCTGTTCTCTGGGCTCTCTGCTCTATTCAAGTGAGCTCTGAGCCCCAGCATGCTGGACCCCCAATAAACCCTTTGCTTTTGCATGAGACAGTCTCTTGGTGGTCTCTTCCCCCGATTGTCACCGGACCTTTACATATGGAGGTTCCACTGAGATCCGGCAGCGGTGGACAAGAGACCCCAACAAACTCCTCTCAGGGTAAGTAAGGTGCCTCTTTCTGGTCAGGTTTCAGGTCAGGGCTTGGCAAAATGGATGTCAATGAAGAGCGTGAGCTCTCTCCAACGATGGCTGACAGTCATGTCACAGAGCCACAGGCCAAGTCCCTGGGTGACGTCATAGAGGACTCAGAAAATTGAGGAACAATAGTCTCCATGACTCAGTGATATTTTGTTTCAGATTCGTTATTGCCAACCGATCGGGTTCTGCCAACTACTAAGTCCTGGTCTCAGTGTTGGACTTCCATATCCTGTCTTTATTGTCTTGTCTTGTCTTTATTGTCTTGTCTTGTCTTGTCGGCTGGCCGGTCCAATAATAATCCTCATATTATTGCTAACTATTAAACCCTGCTTGCTCAACCATGTAATTTATTTTCTCCAAGCTCAAATTGGACAAGTTAAACTAATGGTAATACCCCACTAGCAGACATAGAATGTGACACCCCCCAATGATCATTTTTATGATTAAAAGTAGCCAGAAAAAGAAGTGTCGAATGAAAGGTTAATAAAATATGTAGTTGTCACTTCCTGTTTTTCTGTACGCTTAACAAAACACTGTTGAAATCTTGAGAAATGTTTGCCAATCTTGTTCCCAGAATGTGCTGTCCCCAACTGTCAAACTGCAGAATGTACTCCTTCACCAGGTTGCATGCAAATTGACCACTCGCCCTGACACATCAATAAACTTCCCTCCCTGCACTCGCAAGGGAAAGTATTTAACCTCTGCTTAAGCTGTTCTCAGGGCTCTCTACGCTTTTCAAGTGAACTCTGAGCCCCAGCATGCTGGACCCCCAATAAACCCTTTGCTGTTACATGAGATAGATTCTTGGTGGTCTCCTCTTCCGACACTCGACCGACCTTTACTTGGATGATTGAATGTAGAAGAGAACATCCAGTCAAAAAGGGATAGTCAGTAGGATTAGGAATATAGTCCGTAGGTTTAGGAAGAAGAGTGAGTATAGGATTTGGACCAAAAGTTCTTTAGTAATAGGGTTTCGGTTAGAGAATGAATGTAAATGTCAGCACATGTGAAGAATGAGTCACAATGATGAACTGGGGAAAATATGTAGGAAAGCAGATATCAAGAGAGACATTAGGAAATCAGGCAAAGTATAAAGTGAGTGATAGGATTAGACATTATCAACAGGGTTGAGTTTCAATATATAATCTTAGGAAGAAACAAATATGTAGTCACCAATAGGATTGACATTTGAGAGTATTAGGCAACCTGGACATGAATGTTTTTAATAATACAGGTTCACTTTCTATTTAGCCTTTGGTACAATCATAAGTGTGACTTTTGCATTTTGTGTTCCGAATATTACTGTGATAAAATGTATATGTAGATCAGGTGACATGAGTATTTCTTCCACAATTTCTGGGAGCAATATTTTGAAGACGTATAAATTGAGCACTCTAGGATATGCCAACAAACAATTCTTACACAAACTTTTACCAATGTGGTTCCAAAGGTAGAGGCGCATACGCAAGGAATGCAAAGTGAACTAATTCTAACCAAAAAAAAAAGAAAAAAAAATTGATACTTTATCTTCCACTTCTTGTGCCACTCCTGTTTCAAATTACTTAGTCTTGACTGCATGTCTCCTGCAGAAATAATCAAAATCTCTGGAATACGTCTTTTGTTTGTTTTGCTTTTGCAGTGCTGCAGATAGAACCCAGGGCCTCCACATGCTTCGGAAAGCACTTGACTGCTAAACTACATCCATGCTCCCCACCCCCACTACTTTTTTGTTGTTTTGAGAAAGGGTCTTAGTAGCTGGGATTTCAGGCATGCACTATTGCACCAGACTCCTGAATATATCTTGCCACTACATTTAGATGCAGAATTGGCTCAACAATAAGAAATTAAGAGGGTGTGAATAAAATAGTAATAGTGAAGAACCACTAAGAATACAGAGAAAGCACACTAAACAATACCTTTTGTTCAAATGCAATCTCTTTTAAAAGATTTTTTAAATGGATGACAATAAACTTCTGAAAAACAGACACAAATATCTTTCCTATCCTTTGCCTGAATTTCAATACTTTAAATTTTATTTTAATTACAGCTTTACTGAGATACAAATTTATATACCATGCAATCTATTGTATCACATGTGTATCTATTTTATATCCAGTATGGTTATTTCAATAAAATGACACACTAACTTTTCTGAATGAGTAGAATTACTAGTTACTACTAGGGTTCAATTCCTAGCTTTGCAAAAGCAAACAAACAAACAAACAAAGTTGGCTAACGGATCATATATTCTAATATTCCTAGCATTTTTTCAGTACAAAAAACCCACATTATCCCACAAAGGGATATGAAATAGAATTATATTTTTTCATCTGGGTATGCTAAAGACAAGTCTATTTAGAAAATCCTGTTGTTTCAAATGTTGTTGAAAATAATATAAAAATACTTTAAGAAAGAATGCAAAATAAAAAAAATAAATTAGTATTGGGGGTACAAAGAGGTGTACCCTGTGTCTATGAATATAGAAGTAATTCATGAATTGACAATACTGTGAATAAATAATATAACTGATTCCACTTCAAATAATGGATTGCTAGAATTGATATCTGAAAATATATAAGAAATCTTATATTGATATAGAATCATTCATTCCAATGAGTTATACATCTAATGGTAATATTAGGGTTATATTCTATCATGAAAGGTGTGTGAGATCTGCTTCAAAAGTGAGAATGGAAAAGGAAAATAATGTGTTTGGAAAGAAGTCTCATGAAAAGACCAGTCAAGAAACATAGAGGAATGCATGTGTTCTGAAGTAGAAAGTGATTGAAAATGACACAAATGCAAATAATTTTGCTAACTTGTGGATTTAATACATATCCTATGATGTGAATAAACTGAAGAAATAGTAAAGTACCAGTGTTGAATAAAAATGAACGTCAAAATGTACATCATGTCCCATAGTAATCTACTTGGATTGATGTTAAACTGGGTCAGTTACTGTAGAAATATTAGGATTTGTATGCACCATTCACTGATGTTACTTGTCAGTACTAGAAAACAAATATGTATTTCAGGTGGATGAATAATTCTGAGAATAATCTTGTGAAAAGTTTATTATAAATCCACATACATGAATATGAATGAATTTAGGGTGTGTAAAAGAAGACAGAATTATTTCATATTTTTAAAAATTTGGAGAGTATATATATATATATATATATATATATATATATATATATATATATATATACACACACACACACAAACAAACACATATACACACAGAGACATTGAAATGTAGCAATATATATGCCAATTGAAATTGATGTAGAAATACATATCGTCCAAAGATCCAAAAATATTTAATTTACTGAACATGGATTTGTGTATAATGTTGTTCAACTAGGAAGCTCCCCCTTAGGTTAAATTTTCAGTTCCAACAGCGTTTAGGAGGAGTGATCTCTTCTCATAATTTGTATCTGCCAAGTCAGCCACCTCACAAGAATGTACATTTGATACCAGGTAGGATTCTATATGTGCATATAAAAATGAATGTGCTGAATAGGCTACAGACAAACGGAGACAGGAATTCAAATACTTGTTAAATTTAAAAACACATGGACAACTATGTCAACAAAATATTGATTAGATTTATAACTCCTACACTATATAATGCAAAAGGCAAGTTCAACTATACACCATGCCTCCTCTGAACTTCTTGGATTTCTATTCTGTTTGGGTTATTGTTCTCCATCATATTAGGATTAGTAGTCAGATTCTAGTAGGTTATGGGTTAGTGTCAGGAATTCAGTATTTCGAATGGAAAATTGGAAAATGAATCCAATGTGTATGCAAATATGTGCTACAAAAAAATCTTCCAACTCTCATCCACAACAATGCCTTGAAATTACCTTCACCCCAAATAAGACACAATTAGAAGAGAAGAGGTAGAAAATCTGTGAATATATATCTGTAGTGGAATATGCTCAAAAGTTCACAATTTTGGAGGTTGTAGAGCAGTTTCCAAAAGTAAGGGACAGGGTAAACACTCCACAAACATGGAGCTCTGTTGGCCAAAAGATTTCTTGAGAAACTGCCTCTGAGGGTGGGCACTTGAAATATATGTGTTTGTCAGAAGCTTTAGCTTCCTTTCTAGTGAGACCATCAAAGCTGGGTCTGTATCTATGTGACAAGAAGATCTTGGTTTCGTATTTTCTAATGATCCTGAGGCAGCAGTGCTGATTTCTCTCTTTGTATGTAAACTGTGGCCACTGGGGGCTAAGTGTCACCCCATGTGGACTCTGAAGCCATTTGTTCATCCTCCAACTTTTGTGGTGTTTCTTGCTGCTGAACTGGGACATTGGTATTTGCTTCACGAAATACAATGAGTTCAACTGGAACACAGTGCTGGAGGAAGTTCTGTCACGTGTTGTGGGTCACGTTCTGCAGGAGAATGTACCAACCAGGCTTCAATACCAGATAGCTTGTCCCCTTAACCTCAGCAACCTGATTCTTAACATTACCCTGAAACCTCTAAATATACAAGATGCCTTTACATAGAAGGGTCTGCTGGCTGCACCATGTCAGTCACAAGCCATTTGGAAGTCAATAGCAGATCCACATGGTCCCACCACAGATATTTTATCACACACTACTGCTCTAGGTCCACTACTCAGCAGGCTCCAACTTATTGGCATTGCTGTTCTAGATAATTTTTATGAAACTCAGTCAATAAAGGCCCTGGCTAGTATACTCATGATCAGCAACAGACCATTTAAGAGTTCTCCAGTGCCACCTGTTAATGGCCTCCACAGGGCTTTGAAGAACTCATTTGACCCAAAGAATGCCTAATCTCACTTGATGGAGGTCAGGAACCTTACAGAGGAAGGCAAGAGACTTCATCCCCAATTACTGAT
Source organism: Callospermophilus lateralis (assembly GCF_048772815.1). Classification (NCBI taxonomy): domain Eukaryota; kingdom Metazoa; phylum Chordata; class Mammalia; order Rodentia; family Sciuridae; genus Callospermophilus; species Callospermophilus lateralis. The sequence continues at coordinate 188,391 of NW_027513325.1, read as the reverse complement.
TTTTTTGCCATTTTGGTTTTGAATGCACACATGGGATCTTTCTTTAGATCCATCAGGTGCTGAGAATCTAAGCTATAGCCTCACATAGGACCAAGAGGCTGATTCAGACGCATCCCTTTCCAAAGCAATTAAGCACAGAGCCACAGTTGATGTCCATTTATTTCCATTTGAAAGCTGTTTTCTTCAGGATTCACAAAGGGATGGCCTGAGGCAAAGACTTTCCTGACATTCAGGGCAACAGAACAATAGCAAAAGGCCCAAAGCAGGGTTTATCCACTGAGACTTTCCTGGACACACTGATATTAGAGTTTTCTGAGATGCTCGCCATTCCCTTCATCTATCTTGTACATGGCCATGTCACTCAGATTGGAGGTGGTACATATCTTGGACACAAAACAATGAGCCTATTCTTGAGAGTGACCAGAATTGAGGAAGAAATCAGGAACTTAGGAAGATTGCAGGTGTTGCCCATCCATAAGGCAAGGGGCAGTCCACTCCTAAATTGGGCAGGATGAATGCTGGGAAGATTTCTACTAGACAGGACACATTGATGCATTCTTTTTTCTAAGGTCTACAACCACGAACACAGTGGGTTACAAAGACATGCAAAAAATCGCCTTGTCAAACGACTTACTAGAAGCAGTCCACTCCAAACCAAACAAACCGCCTTTCCTACCTATTCTCATAAGAAGAGACTAAACCACAAAATCACACACACACGCGCAAACGCACCTCCTTCATTCAAGTAGGTCTGTGACTATCTGGAGTGTCCTCTGACTGGTGGGCCATACTATGTTCCCCCAAAAGGCCTGTCCTGTCTCAGATCTGGTCGCGGTGAACCACTACCTGCTTTCTCAGGAAAGGCCCCTCTTCAGAGCTCTCCTGGCATTTGAAATCCTCATATCAGTAGGTACCAAGGAATACTTAGTCTATCCTTGGTTTTTCCAAACAATGGAGCCCACTGGCACTGGAACTGTGACAAGGTCTTGGTATTCTCTGTCTTCCTGGAGCCCAAGGTCAGGGAGTTTCTTCACCAAGGAAGTGAGGTAGGTCGCTTCATTCAGGAACTGAGTGACTTTACTGCCTTTGCAACCACTTTGTCCTAACAGGTGATTGCAAGGTTCCCATGAGGTGGAGGCTGCCCCTACTTCCCGAGACAGTTTCAACAGTTAGAATGGTATATCAACCATAGGAATCCGGGAACAGCTCTCCACACAGGCCTGGTTTGGTCCCTCTTCTCTACATTAAGAAAAGAGAGGCTGATTCAGACACAATGCTTCATCCTGAGTGTGTTGTTTGCCATGGAAGATGACTTTTGCTCTCTCAGGTCCTTCATAGCTGCCTATGTCTTCTCCAGGGATCGTTTCTGCTTAAAACTTTGAGGATCTCAGCATCTGGAAGATCCCCTACATTCCTGTATTGTAAGACCAACTCTGTCGCTGCTCTTCTGTAAAGTTAGATTGAGGGAACAGTGTTTGGTTAGGCTTAATAACAGGTTCGATTTGGATTAAGAATCATTCTGAGCGATGAATAATGGTATTGGGAATGTGCGATATTTACAAGAATATTTAGGTGAAATATAAGTATGAAAACAGAAATCTAGGTAAAATTTGAAGCCCAGAAGGGCATTGGGCCTTTAATTGGGATACTTAGCTTTGACTTACGTTCTGCACAGATGTCTTAAATAAATCCATATACAATGTCATAGGACCTTGTACCTTGGATGATTGAATGTCACGAGAATATCCAGTCGAAAAGCTATAGTCGGTAGGATTAGGAAAAGTGTCGGTAGGTTTAGAAAGAATAGTGATTATAGGTTTTGGAGGAAATGTTTTTAGCAATTGGGTTTCGGTTAGAAAGTGAATTTAAATGTCAGCACATGTGAAGAGTCAGTCAAAATGATAAACTGGGAAAATATTTAGGAAAGCAGAAATCAATAGAGACATTAGGATATCAGGCAAAGTATAAAGTGAGTGATAGGATTACACATTTTCAACAGGCTTGAGGTTGAATATATAATCTTAGGAGGAAACAAATATATAGTCACCAATAGGATTGACATTTGAGAGCGGTAGCAACCTGGACAGGAATATTTTTAGTAATCCATGCTCACTTTTCATTTAGGTTTTGGTACAATCATAACTGTGACCTTTGCATTTTGTTTCCAGAATATTACTGTGATAACATGTACATGTAGATCAGGTGACATGAGTATTTCTTCCACCATTTCTGGGAGCAATATTGTGAAGACGTATAAGTTAGTACTGGGGGTACAAATAGGTGTACCCTGTGTCTATGAATATAGAGATAATGCATGAATAGACCATACTGTGAATAAATAGTATTACTGGTTCCAACTTTGAATAATGGATTGAATTGATAAATGAAAACATACAGGAAATCTTATATTGATATATATACATTCATTAAAACCAAATATACATCTAATGGTAATATTAGGGTTATGGTTCATCATGAAGAGTGTGTGAGTTTTGCTTCAAAAATGATTAAGGAAATCGAAAAAGAAACCTCATGAAAAGATCAGTCAAGAAATATGGAGTTATACATGTGTTCTGAAGCAGGAAGTGATTGAAAATGAAACAAATGCCTATTAATTTTCGAATTTCTAGATGAAATATATATTTTATGATGTGCATAAACGGAAGAAATTGCAATGTACCAGTGTTGAATAAAAATGAATTTCAAAATACACATCATGTCCCATAGAAATCTATTTGCATTGATGTTAAACTGGGTAAGTTACTGCAGAAATACAAGGATTTGTATGCACCATTCACTGAAGATAGTTCTCAGTACGAGGAAACAAATATGTTTTTCAGGTGTGTGAATATTCCTGGGAATAATCTAGTGAAAAGTTGATTAAAAATCCACATACATGAATATGAATTATTTTAGGGAGTGTATAATAAGACACATATTTCATATTTTGAAAAATCTGGAGAGTATGTATACACACACACACACACAAACAGACTTTAAAAAGTAGGAATATATATGCCAATTGAAATTCACCATGAAATATATATCATCCACAGATCAGAAATATTTATTTTACTGAACATGGGTTTTTGTGTAAAGTTGTTCAACCAGGAAGCTCACCCATTGGTTGAATTTTCAGTTCCAGCATCATTTAGGAAGAGTGAACTATTCTAACAATTTGTATCTGCCAAGTGAGCAATCTCACAAGAATGTACGTGTGATTCCAGGTAGGATTCTATATGTGCATATAAAATTACATGTGCTGAATAGGCTGCAGAGAAAGGGAGTCAGGTATTCACATATTTGTTAACTTTAGAAATACATGGAGAAATATTTCAACAGAAAATTGACTAGATTTATAACTCCTACCCTATATAATGCAAAAGGCAAGTCCCACTATACAACATGCATCCTCTGAACTGCTTATATTTCTATTCTGTTTGGGTTTTTATTCTCCATCATATTAGGATTAGTAGTCAGAGTCTAGTAATGTAGTGGTTAGTGTCATGGATTCAGTATTTCTAATGGAAATTTGGAAAATGAATCCAATGTGTATGTAAATATATGCTACACAAAAATCTTCCCACTCTCATCCAGAAAAATGCCTTGACATTACCTTCGCACCAAGAAAGACACAATTAGAGGAGAAGAATTAGAAAATGTGTGAATACATATATTCAATGAAAAATCCTCAGAAATTCACAACCTTGGAGGTGGTAGAGGAGTTTCCAAAAGTAAGGGACAGGATAAACACTCCACAAACATGGAGCTCTGCTGGCCTAAAGACTTCTTGAGAAATGCCTCTGAGTTTGGGCACTTGAAATATATGTTGTTTTCAGGAGCTTTAGCTTCTTTCTAGTGAGACCATCAAAGCTGGGTCTGCATCTATGTGACCTGGAGGACATAGCATCTTATTTTTCAATGAACATGAGGCAGCAGTGCTGGTTTCTCTCTTTGCAGGTAAACTGTGGCCACTGGGGGCTAAGTGTCTCCCCGTTTGGACTGTGAAGCAATTTGGTCATGATCCACTTTTCGTTGTGTTTCTTCCTGCTGCACTGGGAGTTTGGTGTTTGCTTCATGAAATACAACGAGTTTATCTGGGACACAGTGCTGGAGGGAGTTCTGTCACGTGTGGTGGGTCAGTGTCTGCAGGAGAATGCACCAACCAGGCTTCTATCCAGATAGCTTTCCCCCTTGACCACAGCAACCTGATTCTGAACATTGCCCTGAAACCTCTGCATATAACAAGATGCCTTTACATAGAAGGGTCTGCTGCCTGCACCATGTCAGTCACAAGGCATTTGGAATCCAATGCTAGATCCTCATGGCCGTACCACTGATGTTTTATCACACACCTGCCCACCACTGCTCTAGGTCCACTTCTCAGCAGACTCCAACTTACTGGCATCTGTGTTCTACACCATGTTAAAGAAACCCAGTCAATCTAGGCACTCTCTGGTATACTCATGATCAGCAACAGGACATCCAAAGGTTCTCCAGTGCCACCTGGTCATGGTAATTTTAAAAATTTCATGATATTTATGTAACCATTTTCAAGGATGAAGTTGGAGGCATTGTGGGTTTCAATTATTCAGAAACCATTAAATGGTGAGGAATCTCATTTTAATGAAAGCTCTGGAGAACTCTCACAGGCAAGGCTTCCCAAATAGTGGCCAAAACGTCACTTGAAGCCAGGCCCATTGAGGTCTAAAATGTGAGGTCCATGTGTGTTTTGACTCTCAATTGTGGCTGCCATGTCTTTCAGAATAAAATTATGTGATTCTCTGGCTGAGAGTCCCAGTGAACTGTGGAAAGTCCCCCTGGGACTAGATCACAGCTTCCAATGGCGACTCTCATGCGTTGCCTCCGAAAATCTTAACACAATTCATGGCAATTCTTCTCTGAGGTCAGTTCAAGAACTGAGTCTCTAAGGGGAATCACACCAGAATTCAACCCAGGTTGAACCAGTAATCTCTCACAATTAAAACCTAAACACTCCCACATGACCCTCATCTTCTTCCATATAGACACTCATCATAACCTCTGGCTGGAGGTTTCCATGAGGGCACAGCCCAAGACAGTGTCCAAAATAAGCTTCCTTGTCCCTCATTTGCCTAAAGTCACGTTTGCCTGGACACCCTTCCTATGAACCAGGAGTGATCAAATAGGCCTGACATTTATACTGCTCCACTTCTCCAATTTGAGGCCTACTGACTGAGGGGTTTAAATTCTTTTTGGGAATTGGACGCATGAGAAACCACAAGAACTATGGGCAAGCCACTGCAGAGCTTTGAAGAACCCATTTGACACAAAGGATCCCTATTCTTCCTTGATGGAAGTAAGTGCCCTACCAGAGGAAGGCAAGAGACTTCATCCACAATGACTCTACTTTTAGCCATTTTGGTTTTGGATGCACATATGGAATCTTTCTTTAGATCCATAAGGTGCATAGAATCTAAGCCACAGCCTCACACAGGGCCAAGAGGCTGATTCAGACACATCCCTTTCCAAAGCAATTAAGCAAAGAGCCACAGGAGATGCACATTTATTTCCAATTGAAAAGTCTTTTGTTAAGGCTTCCAAAAGTTTTGGCCTGAGGAAAACACCTTCCTGACATTCAGGGCAACAGAAAAATATGTATGCATAAGGCCCAAAGCAGGGTTTCTCCACTGAGATATTCCTGGTCACACTGCTATCTGAGTTTTCTGAGATGCTCGGCCATTCCATTCAGCTATCCAGTACATGGCCATTTCACAGACCTTGGAGGTGGTACATATCTTGGACACACAACCATGAGTCTATTCTTGAGAGTGACCAGAATTGAGTAAGAAATCAGGAACTTAGGAAGATTGCAGGTGTTGCCCATCCATAAGGCAAGCCGCAGTCCATTCATAAATTGGGCAGGATGAATGCTGGGAAGCTTTCTACTAGACAGGACACATCCATTGATGCATTCTCTTTTCTAATGTCTACAACCACTTACACAGTGGGATACACAGACATAGAAAAACTCGCATTGTCAAAGGACTTAGAAGAATCAGATAATTCCAAACCAAACAAACCTCCTTTCCTACCTATTCTGAGAACATGAGACAAAACCACAAACCCCACCCGAACTCACAAATTCAACTTCTTCCCCCAAGTAGGTCTGTGACTATCCGGAATGTCCTCTGACTTGTGGGCCATACTGTGTTCTCCCGAAATGGCCTGTTCTGCCTCAGATCTGGTCACCTTGGCCAACTCTGTGAAGTTGTCAGGAGCCAGTGTTGAGCCACTACCTGCTTTCTCAGGAAAGGCCCCTCTTCAGAGCACTCCTGGCATTTGGCCATCCTCACATCAGTAGGTACCAAGAATGACTGACGCTGTCCTTGGTAAATCCAACAAGTGATCCCACTGGAACTGTGACTGGGACTGGCTCTGGGTGCCTGGCAACTTGGGTCACAAGTTCAGAGAGTTCCATCACCAAGGAAGTTAGGAAGGTCATTTCTTCGGGAACTGAATGAGGTCACTGCCGTGGCAACCACTTTGTCCTAACACTTGCTTCCAAGGGTCCCATGAGATGGAGGCTGCCCCTAATTCCTGAGACACTTTCAAAAGTTAGAATGGTATACCAACCATAGGTACCCAGGAACAGCTCTCCACACAGGCCCGGTTTGCTCCATCTCCTCTACGTTAAGGATAGAGAGTTGATTCAGACTCAACCCTTCATCCTGACCAGGTTGTTTTCCATGGAAGATTACTTTTGCTCTCTCCGGTCCTTCATAGCTGCCTATATCTTCTCCAGGGATAATTTCTGCATTGACCTTTGAGGTTTTCAGCAGGTTGAAGATCCCCTACATTCCTGTATTGTAAGAGCAAATCTGTCCCTGCTCTTCTGAATACTTAAATTGATGGAACAATGTATGGTTAGTGTTATTAACATGTTCAATTAAAACCAAAACACTACCACATGGCCCTTATATTCTTCCATATAGACACTCATCATTACGTCTGGCTGGAGGTTTCCACAAGGGGCGAAGCCCAAGACAGTGTCCAAAATAAGTTCCCTTGCCCCTCATTTGCCTAAAGTCTGGGTTTCCTGGACACCCTTCCTGTGAACCAGGATTGATCAAATAGGCCTGCCATTAATAATGCTCTTTTTCTCCTTTTTGAGGCCTACTGAACGTGAGGTATAGATTCTTTATGTGATTTGGAGTCATGTGAAACCCAAGCACCTTTTCTCGTCTTTGAAGAACTCATTAGACCCAAAGGATCCCTATTCGTACTTGATGGAGGTGAGGAGCCTAACAGAGGAAGCAAGAGACTTCATCCACAATGTCCGATCTTTTTGCCATTTTGGTTTTGGATGCACACATGGGATCTTTCTTTAGATCCATTAGGTGCTGAGATTGTAAGCCACAGCCTCACACAGAGCCGAGAGGATGATTTAGACACATCCTTTTCTAAAGCAATTAATCTAAGAGCCACGGGTGATGCTCATTCATTTCCATTTGAAAGCAGTTTCTTCAGGCTTCACAAACTGGTGGTCTGAGGCAAAGACCTACCTGACATTCAGGTCAACAGAACAGTAGGTAAGCAAAAGGCACAAAGCAGGGTTTCTCTACTGAGACTTTACTGGTCACACTGATATCTGAGTTTTCTGAGATCCTCCCCATTCATTTCAGGTATTCAGTAAATGGCCATGTCACAGAGCTCGGAGGTGGTACATATCTTGGACAAAAAAAAATGAGCCTATTCTGGAGAATGGCCAGAATTCAGGAAGAAAACAGGAACTAAGGAAAATAGTAGGTGTTGCCCATCGATAAGGCAAGCAACAGTCCATTCATAAATTGGGCAGGATGTGTCCTGGAATGCTTTCTACTTGTCAGGACACATGCATTGATGCATTCACTTTTCTCATATCTTCAACCACCGACAAAGTGGGATACACAGACATAGAATCACTCACCATGTCAAATGACTTATTAAAAACAGTCCACTCCAAACCAAACAAACTGCCTTTCCTACCTATTCTCAGAACATGAGACAAAACCATAAACTCACATCTACACCCTCAAAGGCATATCGTTTACCCACATAGGTCTGTGAGTAACCAGAGTGTCCTCAGACTGATAGGCCATACTATGTTCCCCCGAAATGACCTGTCCTGTCTCAGATCTGGTCTCCTTTACCAACTCTCTAAAGTTTTCAGGAGCCATCGGTGAGTCACTACCTGCTTTCTCAGGAAAGGCCCCTCTTCAGAGCTTTCCTGGCATTTAGTGATCCACAAGAAAGACTGTCTCTGTCCTTGGTAAATCCAAACAAGTGAACCCACTGGGAAAGGGACTGGGACTGGCTCTTGGTGCCTGGCTTCCTGGATCCCAAGTTCAGAGGGTTCCATCACCAAGGAAGTGAGGTAGGTCACTTCCTTCAGGAACTGAATGAGGTCACTGCCTTGGCAACCACTTTGTTCTAACATTTGCTTCCAATGGCTCCATGACATGGAGGCTGCCCCTACTTCCTGTGTCACATTCACAAGTTAGAATGGTATACCAACCATAGGCACCCGGGAACAGTCAGAGTCTACTAGGGTATGGCTTACTGTCAGGAATTCAGTATTTCAAATAGAAAATAGGAAAATGAATCTAATGTGTATACAAATATATGCTAGACAAAAATCTTCCCACTGTCCTCCACAACAATGCCTTGATATTTCCTTCACCACAAGTAAGACACAATTAGTGGAGAAGAGTTTGAAAATCTGTGAATATATATCTGGAAAAAAAAATGAATGGAGTTCACAACCTTGGAGGTGGTAGAGGAATTTCCAAATGTAAAAGAAAGGATAAACACTCCACAAACATGGAGCTCTGGTGGCCTAATACATTTTTGAGAAACTGCCTCTGAGTTTGGGCCCTTGAAATATTTGTTGTTGTCAGGAGCTTTAGCTTCCTTTGTAGTGAGACCATCAAATCTGGGTCAGCATCTATGTGACCTGGATGACATGGTTCCTTATTTTCTATTGAACATGAGGCAGCAGTTCTGAATTCTCTCTTTGTAGGTAAACTGAGGCCACTGGGGTCTAAGTGTCTAACCGTGTGGTCTGTGAAGCCATTTGGTCATACTCGAATTTTTGTGGTGTTATTTACTGCAGTACTCTGAGTTTGGTATTGGCTTCATGAAGTACAAGGAGATAAACTGGGACACAGTCCTAGAGGGAGTACTCTCATGTGTGGTGAGTGAGGGTCTGCAGGAGAATGCACCAACCAGGCTTCTATCCCAAAAAGCTTGCACCCATGTCCATAGCAACCTGATTCTGAACATTGCCATGAAACCTCTCCATATAACAAGATCCCTTTATTTGTAAGGGTCTGCTGGCTGCACCATGTCAGTCACAATCCATTTGGAAGCCAAGGGAAGATCCATGTGGCCCCACGACAGATGTTTTATCATACACCTGCCAACCACTGCTCTAGGCCCACTACTCAGCAGGTTCCAACTTTCTGGCATCTCTGTTCTACAACATTTTCATGACACCCAGTCAATCAGGGCACTGTCTGGTATACTCGTGATCAGCAACAGACATCCAAAGATTTTCTAGTGCCACCTGTTCATAGGAATATCAAAAATTGTATGGTGTTTATCTAGCCAATTTTCAAGGATGAAGTTGGAGGCACTGTGGGTTTCAATTCATTCAGGAACCATGAAATAGTGAGGAAGCTCATTTCAATGAAAGCTCGGGACAACTCTCACAGGCAAGGCTTCCCAAGGAGTGGCCAAAAGGTCACATGAAGCCAGGCCCATTGAGGTTTACAATTGAGGTCCATGTGTGTTTTGACTCTCAACTATGACTGCTAAGTCTTTCTGAATAAAGTCATGTGATATCCTGGCTGAGAATCCCAGTGCTCTTTGGAAAGCCAACCTGGGCCTAGATCTCAGTCTCCAAGGGCAACTCTCATGTGTGGCCTCCTAAATTCCAAACACAATTCATGCCAATACATCGCTGAGATCTGTTCCAGAACTCAGTCTCTAAAGGGAATCACACAAGAGTTAAAGCCCAGGTTGACCCTGGAATCTTTTCCAACCGTAACACAAATGACCACAATTAAACCAAAACACTCCAACATGGCCCTCATCTTCTTCCATATAGACAGTCATAATAAACTCTGGTTGGAGGTTTCCATGAGGGGCGCAGCCCAAGACAGTGTTCAAAATAAGCTCACTTGCCACTCATTTGCCTAAAGTCAGGGTGACATGGAAACCCTTCCTGTGAACGAGGGGTGATCAAATAGGCCTGCCATTAATAGTGCTCTACTTCTCCAATTTGAGGCCTACTCTCTGTGGGGTATAGATTCTTTATGAGAATTGGGGTCATGAGAAAACCCAAGCACCTATGGGCTACCCTCTGAAGGGATTTGAAGAACCCATTTGAGTGAACCAAGGAGTTGGATCAAAAGACTTTAGATATAGGGTTTTGGTTAGAGAGTGAATGTAAATTTCAGCATATGTGAAGAGTCAGCCACAGTGATGAACTGGGGAAAATGTGTAGGAAAGCAGATATCAATAGAGATATTAGGAAATCAGGCAAGGTACAAAGAGAGTGATAGGATAAGACATTTTTAACAGGGTTGAGTTTGAATATAAAATCTTAGGAAGAAACAAATATGTAGTCACCAATAGGAATGATATTCGAGATCATTAGTGAATCAGGACATGGATGTTGTTAGTAATACATGCTCACTTTCAATATAGGCTTTGGTACAATCATAAGTGTGACACTTGCAATTTTGTCAGGAATATTACTGTGATGAAATGCATATGTATATCAGGTGACTAGAATATTTCTTCCACCATTTTTGAAAGCAATATTTTAAAGGCTTATAAATTAGTAATGGGGATACAAATAGGTATACCCTGGGTCTATGAATATAGAGATGATTCTTTAATAGACCATACTGTGAATAAATAATATAACTGGTTCTAAATTTAAATAATGGATTGAATTGATATCTGAAAATATACAAGAAATCTTACATTGATATACATACATTCATTCCGAACAGTTATACATCTAATGATAATATTAGTGTTACGGTTTATTATGAAGAGTGTGTGAGTTTTGTTTCAAAAGTGATTATGGAAATCGAAAATAATGTGTTTGGAAAGAATCTCATGAAAAGAACAGTCAAGAAACATGGAGGAATACATGTCTTCTCAAGTAGGAAGTGATTGAAATTGAACCAAATGCCTATAAATTTGTAAAATTGTGGATGAAATGATATATCCTATATTGCCCATAAACTGCAGAAATAGTAATGTACCAGTGTTGAATAAAAATGAACTTCAAAATACACATCATGTCCCATAGGTGTCTACTTGCATTGATGTTAAACTGGGTGAGTCACTGTAGAAATATTAGGATTTCTTAGCATCATTCCCTGAAGTTAGTTTTCAGTACTAGGAAACAAATATGTATTTCAGTGGATGTATATTTCTAAGAATAATCTTGTGAAAAATTGATTATATATCCCCATACAGGAACATGAATGAATTTAGGCAGTGTATAGTAAGACACTTATATTTCATATTTTGAAAATCTGGAGACTATATATATATATAGAAACAAACACACACACATTATAATGTAGCAATATATATGCCAATTGAAATTCATCATGAAAAATAACTCATCTGCATATCAAAAAATATTCATTATACTGAACATGGATTATGTATAATGTTGTTCATCTAGGAAGGTCACCCATGGGTTGAATTTTTAGTTCCAACAGCCTTTAGGAGAAGTGATCTCTTCTCACAATTTGTATCTGCCAAGTCAGCCACCTCACAAGAATGTACGTGTGAAACCAGGTAGGATTCTATTTTTGCATATAAAAATACATGTGCTTAATAGGCTAAAGAGAAAGAGAGACAGAAATTCACATATTTCTTAACTTTAAAAACACATGGAGAATTATTTCAACAAATAATTGACTAGATTTATAACTCCTACCTTATATCATGCAAAAGGCAAGTACAACTACACACCATGCCTCTTCTGAACTGCTTGTATTTCTATTCTGTTTTGGTTATTTTTCTCATCATATTAGTATTAGTAGTCAGAGTCTATAAGGGTATGGGCTAGTGTCAAGGATTCAGTATTTCGAATGAAAAATTGAAAAATGAATCCAATGTGTATGCAAATATGTGCTACAAAAAAATCTTCCTTCTCTCATATAGAAGAATGACTTGACATTATCATTGACCCAAGTAAGTCACAATTAGAGGAGAAGTGTTAGAAAATCTGTAAATATATATCTGCAACGAAAATGCTCAGGAGTGCACAACCTTGGAGGTGGTAGAGGAGTTTCCAAAAGTAAGTGACATGGGAAATACTCCACAGACATGAAGATCTGCTGGCCTAAACACTTCTTGAGAAACTGCCTTTGAGGTTGGGCACTTGAAATATATGTTGTTTTCAGGAGCTTTCGCTTCCTTTATAGTGAGACCATCTAAGCTGGGTCTGCATCTATGTGACCTGGAGGACATGGCATCTTATTTTCCAATGAACATGAGGCAGCGATGCTGAATTCTCTCGTTGTAGGTAAACTATTGCCACTGGGGGCTAAGTGTCTCCCCGTGTGGACTGTGAAACCATTTGGTCATCTTCCACTTTTCGTGGTGTTTCTTGCTGCTGCACTGGTAGTTTGGTATTGGCATCACGAAATACAAGGAGTTCAACTGGGACACAGTGCTGGAGGGAGTTCTGTCACGTGTGGTACGTGTACCCTGGTCTACAGTAGAATGCACCAACCAGGCTTCTATCCCACATAGCTTGCCCCCTTGATCATAGCAACCTGATTCTAAACATTACTCTGAAACTTCTCCATATAACAAGATGCCTTTATATACAATGGTCTGATGGCTGCACCATGTCTGTCTCAAAACAATTGAAAGTCAATGGCAGATCCACATGGCCCCACCACAGATGTTTTATCACACACCTTCCCACCACTGCTCTAGGCCCACTACTCTGCAGTCTCCAACTTTCTGGCATCTCTGTTCTAAACATTTTCATGAAGCCCAGTCAATCAAGGCACTGTCTGGTATACTCATGATCAGCAAAAGTACATCAAAAGGTTCTCCAGTGCCATCTGGTCATGAAAATTTCTAAATATTCATGGTATTGATCTAGACAAATTTCAAGGATGAAGGTGGAGGCACTGTGGGTTTCAATTCATTCAGGGACCATTAAATGTTGAGGAAGCTCATTTCAATGAAAGATCTGGAGAACACTCACAGGCAAGGCTTCCCAAAGAGTGGCCAAAAGGTCACATGAAGCCAGGCCCATTGAGGTCTACAATGTGAGGTCCATGTGTGTTTTGACTCTCAACTATGGGTGCCAAGTCTTTCAGAATAAAATCATGTGATATCCTAGCTGAGATTCTCAGTACTCTTGGGAAAGCCACCCTGGGCCTAGATCTCAGTTTCAAAGGGCGACTCTCATGTGTGGCCTCCTGAAATCGCAACACAATTCATGGCAATACTTATCTGAGGTCAGTTCCAGAACTCATTCTCTAAGGGGAATCACACCAGTGTTCAAGCCCAGTTGGACCCAGTCATCTCTTCCATCTGCCACACAAATGACCACAATTAAAACCAAAACACTCCCACATTGTCCTCATCTTCTTCCACATAGACACTCCTCATAACCTCTGGCTGGAGTTTTTCATGAGGGGCACAGCCCAAGACAGTGGCCCAAATAAGCTTTCTTGCCCCTCATTTGCCTAAAGTCAGGGTGGCCTGGACACCCTTCCTGTGAACCAGGAGTGATTAAATAGGCCTGCCATTAATACTGCTCCACTTCTCCACTTTGAGGCCTTCTTACTGTGGGGTTTAGTTTCTTCTTTTTTAAAAAAAAAATTGAAATTTAATTGGAAAGTTAAAAAAAATTGTATTGCAGAATATTAAATTTCTTATGCAAAAGCCTTTATCTTGTTTGTGAGGGAAACCTTGATGCCTTGCCAATCTGGTTATATGGAGACACTGAAAATTTTCTGTTACATACTACATGGATGAATGGCTACAGCACATCGTTTTTTCAAACTGAAAGGCAGATAACAGCAAGTAAGATAACAAATAAAAGCCAATTTTATTAAAAAATAAAGTTGTAAAATGTCTCAAATATTGGAAATTAAATTCCTTTTTTTTTCTTTTTTTTGGTTGTTCAAAAGCTCATGCTATATCATCTTTCATACATTTGACTCATTTGGGTTATGAACTCCCATTTTTACCCCAATACAAATCGTAGAATCACATCAGTTACACACTCACGTTTTTACATAATGGCATATTAGTGATTGTTGTATTCTTCTACCTTTCCTATCCCCTACTATCCCCCTCCCCTCCCCAACCATCTACCCTCTATACCTCATCTGCTATTGTTCAATTCTCTCCCTTGTTTCCCCCCCTTTCCCCTCACAACCTCTTATATGGAATTTTGTGTAACATTAAGTGTCTCCTACCATTTCCATATGCTTTCCATTCTCTCTCCCTTTCTCTCCCCCCACTCATCTCCATTTAGTGTTAATATTTTCCTCATGCTCTTCTTCCCTGTTCTGTTCTTATTTGCTCTCTTTATATCAAAGAAAACATTTGGCATTTGTTTTTTAAGGATTGGCTAGCTTTGCTTAGCATTATATGTTCTAATGCCATCCATTTCCCTTCAAATTCAATGATTTTTGTCATTTTTTAATGCTGCATAATACTCCATTGTGTATAGATGCCCCTTTTTTTATCCATTCGCCTATGGAAGGTCATCTAGTTTGGTTCCACAGTTTAGCTATTATGAATTGTGCCGCTATGATCAGTGATGTGGCAGTATCCCTATAGTGCGCTCTTTTAAGATCCTCAGGGAATAGTCCGAGAAGTGAGATAGCTGGGTCAAATGGTGGATCCTTTCCCTGCTTTCCCAGGTATCTCCATACTGCTTTCCAAATTGGCCTCAACATTTTCCAGTCCCACCAGCAGTGTACAAGTGTACCCTTTTCCCCACATCCTCGCCAACACTTATTGTTGTTTGATTTCATAATGGCTGCCAATCTTACTGGAGTGAGATGGTATCTTAGGGTGGTTTTGACTTGAATTTCCCTAACTGCTAGAGATGGTGGGCATTTTTTCATGTTCTTGTTGATGGATTGTATGTCCTCCTCTGTGAAGTTTCTGTTCAGGTCCTTGGCCCATTTGTGGTTTGGTTTATTTGTTATCTTATTGTTTAATTTTTGAGTTCTTTGTATATTCTAGATATTAGGGCTCTATCTGAAGTGTGAGGGGTAAAAATTTGTTCCCAAGATGTAGGCTCTCTATTTACCTCTCTTATTGTTTCTCTTGTTTCGAAAAAAACTTTTTAGTTTAAATAAGTCCCATTTGTTGATTCTTGTTATTAACTCTTGTGCTATGGCTGTCCTATTAAGGAATTTGGAGCCCAACCCCACAGTATGTACATCGTAGCCAAATTTTTCTTCTATTAGATGCAGTGTCTCTGATTTTATATCTTGCTCCTTGATCCATTTAGAGTTAACTTTTGTGCATGGCGAGAGAAAGGGATTCATTTTCATTTTGTTGCATATGGATTTCCAATTTTCCCTGGACCACTTGTTGAAGATGCTATCCTTCCTCCATTGCATGCTTTTAGGCACTTTTTCAAATATAAGAAAGTTGTACTTTTGTGGATTGGTTTCTGTGTCCTCTATTCTGTACCATTGGTCCAGCTGACTTTTGTGATACCAGTACCACGCTGTTTTTGTTACTATTGCTTTGTAGTACAGTTTGAACTCTGTTATCGCTATACATCCTGATTCACACTTCCTGCTTAGAATTGCTATTGCTATTCTGTGTCTATTGTTTTTCCATATGAAATTCATGATTGCTTTATATATTTCTACAAGAAATGCCATTGGGATTTTGATTGGCATTGCATTAAACCTGTAGAGAACTTTGGGTAATATCGCAATTTTGATGATGTTAGTTCTGCCTATACATGAACAGGGTACATTTTTCCATCTTCCAACATCTTCTTCTATCTCTTTCTTTAGAGTTATGTAACTTTCATTGTATAAATCTTTCACCTCTTTTTTTAGGTTGATTCCCAAGTATCTTATTTTCTATGAGGATATTGTGAATGGAGTGGTTTTCCTCATTTCAATTTCAGAAGTTTTGTTGCTGATATACAGGAATGCCTTTGATTTTTTCTTGTTGATTTTATATACTGGCACTTTGCTGAATTAATTTATTAACTCTAGCAGTTTCTTTGCATACCCTTTAGGGTTTGTTAAATATATTATCATGTCATCCTCAAATAGCGAATATTTAAGTTCTTCTTTTTCTATTTTTATGCCTTTAATTTCTTTTGTCTGTCTAATTGCTCTGGCTAGTATTTCAAGAACTAAACTGAATAGAAGTGGTGATAGAGGGCATCTCTGTCTTGTTCCAGATTTTAGAGGGAATGCCTTCAGTTTTTCTCCATTTAGGATGATGCTAGCCTGAGGTTTAGCATATATAGCTTTTACCATGTTGAGGTAAGTTCTTGTTATCTCTAATTTTTATAGTGTTTTGAACATAAAGGAATGCTGTACTTTGTCAAACGCTTTATCTACATCTATCGAGATGATCATATGGTTTTTGTCTTTAAGTCTATTGATGTGGTGGATTACATTTATTGATTTCCATAAATTGATCCAGGCTTGCATCCCAGGGATGAATCCTACTTGATCATGAAGCACAATTATTTTGATATGCTTTTGTATTCAATTCACCATGATTTTATTGAGAATTTTTGCATCCAAGTTTATTAGAGGTATTGGTCTGTAGTTTTCTTTCTTTGAAGTGTCTTTGTCTGGTTTTAGAATCAGGGTGATGTTGGCCTCATAGAATGAATTTGGAGGAACTCTTTCTTTTTCTATTTTTTGAAATTGCTTGAAAAGTATTGGTATTAATTCTTCTTTGAGGGTTTTGTAGAACTCCACTGTATACCTATCCGGTCCAGGGCTCTTTTTGGTTGGTTGTCTTTTGATGGTTTCTTATTTTTCTTCCTTTGTTATTGGTCTATTTAAATTGTGGGTGTCTTCCTGACTCAATCTGGGCAGATCATATGACTTAAGAAATTTATCGATATCTTCTTTATCTTCTATTTTATTGGAATATAGGGTTTCAAAATACTTTCTAATTATCTTCTGTGTTTCTGTAGTGTGTGTTGTGATATTTCCATCTTTATTCCATATGTTAGTAATTTGAGTTCTCTCTCTTCTTCTCTTCGTTAGCATGGCTAAGGGCCTGTCGAACATATTTCTTTTTTCAAAGAACCAACTCTTATTTATTTCAATTTTTACAATGTAGATTTTTTGTTTCAATTTCATTGATTTCTCCTCTAATTTCAATTATTTCTTGTCTTCTACTACATTTGATGTTCTTTTGCTCTTCCTTTTTTAGGTTTTTGAGGTGTAGTGTGAGTTCATTTATTTGTTGTTGTTTTTTTCTTTTTTTGAGGAAAGAATTACAAGAAATGAATTTCCCTCTTAAAACGGCTTTCATTGTGTCCCATACAAACCGGTATGTTGTGTCTCTATTGTCATTTGTCTCTAAGAATTTTTTTATCTCCTCCTTTATGTCTTCTGTAACCCACTGATCATTCAGTAACATATTGTGCATTTTCCATGTGATGTAGAATTTTTTCTTCCTTTTTTTTTTCATTGATTTAAAGTTTCAATCCATTATGATCAGATATGGTGCATGGTATTATCTCCATACCTTTATATTTACTAAGAGTTTCCCTATTGCATAATATATGGTCTATATTGGAGTAGGATCAATGTGCTGCTGAGAAGAACGTGTATCCACTTGATGATGGTTGATATATTTTATATATGTTGGTTACGTCTAGGTTATTGATTGTGCTATTGAGTTCTATAGTATCTTTATTCAGCTTTTGTCTGGAGGAAGGCAAGAGACTTCATCCACTATGACTGCCCTTTTTGCCATTTTAGTTTTGGATGCACACATGGGATCTTTCTTTAGATCCATCAGGTGCTCAGAATCTAAGCCACAGGCTCACACAGGGCCAAGATGCAGATTCAGAAACATCCCTTTCCAAAGCAATTAAGCAAAGAGCCACAGGTGATGCACATTTATTTCCATTTGAAAACTGTTTTCTTCAGTCTTCACAAAGGGGTTGCCGGAGGCAAAGACCTTCCTGACATTCAGGGCAACAGACAGGGAAGCAAAAGGCCCAAAGCAGGGTTTCTCCACTGAGACTTTCTTGGTCACACTGATATCTGAGTTTTCTGAGATACTCGCCATTCCCTTCAGCTATCCAGTACATTGCCATGTCACAGTGCTTGGGGTGGTACATATCTTGGACACAAAACCATGAGCGTATTCTAGAGAGTGGCCAGAATTCAGGAAGAAAACAGGAACTTAGGAAGATGGCGAGTGTTGCCCATTTATAAGGCAAGCTGCAGTTCATTCATAAATTGCACAGGATGAATGCTGGGAGGCTTTCAAGTAGACTGGACAAATCCCTTGATGCATTTTCTTTTCTAATGTCTACAACCACGGACACAATGGGATATATAGACACAGAAACACTCGCCTTGTCAAATGACTTACTAGAAACAGTCCACTCCAAAACTAACAAACCACCTTTCCTACCTATTCTGAGAACAGGAGACAAAACAACAAACCCACAACCACACCCACAAAGACACCTCCTTCCCCCAGTAGGTCTCTGACTATCCAGAGTGTCCTCTGACTGGTGGGCCATGATATATTCTTCCATATTGGGGTGTCCTGTCTCTGATATGGTCTCCGTGGCCAACTCTGTGATGCTGTCAGAAGCCAGCGATGAGCCACTACCTGCTTTCTCAGGAAAGGCCCCTCTTCAGATCTTCCTGGCATTTGGCCAACCTCACATCAGTATGTACCAAGAAAGACTGACTCTGTCCTTGGTAAATCCAAACAAGTTTGACCACTGGGACTTGCACTGGGACTGGCTTTGGGTGCCTGGCTTCCTGGATCCCATATTCAGAGAGTTTCATCACCAAGGAAGTAAGTTGAGTTCATTTCCTTCAGGAACTGAATGAGGTCACTACCCTGGCAACCACATTTTCCTAACAGTTCCTTCCGAGGGTCCCATCAGATGGAGGCTGCACCTACTTGCTCTGACATTTTCACAAGTTAGAATGGTATATCAAACGTAGGCACCCGGGATCAACTCTCCACACAGGCCTGGTTTGGTCCATCTTCACTACATTAAGAAAAGAGAGGCTGATTCAGACACATCCTTTCATCATGACCAGGATGTTTTCCATGTAAGATGACTTTTGCTCTCTCAGGTCCCTCATAGCTGCCTACATCTTCTCCAGGGATTATTTCTGCATGGACTTTTGATGTTGTCAGCTGGTGGAAGATCCCCTACCTTCCTGTATTGTAAGACCAACTCTGTTCCTGCTCTTCTGTAAATGAGATTGAGGGAACAGTGTATGGTTAGGGTTAATAGCATGTTCGATTTGGGTTAGGAATAATTATGCTGGATGAATAATGGTATTGGGAACCTGTGATATTTATAAGAATATAGACGTGAAATATATGTATGAGAACAGAGATCTAGGAAAGATTTGAAGCCCAGATAGGAATTGAAACCACGATTGGTATACTTAGCTTGAATTATGTTCTGCACCGAGGTCTCAGATAAATTGATATACAATGGCATAGGACCGTGTACCTCGGATGTTTGAATGTAGAAGAGAACATGCAGTCAAAAAGGGATAGTCTGTAGGATTAGGAAGATAGTCAGTAGGTTTAGGAAGAATAGTGAGTATAGGAGTTGGACCAAAAGTTCTTTAGCAATAGGGTTTCAGATAGAGAGTGAATGTAAATGTCAGCACATTTGAAGTTACAGTCACAATGATGAACTGGGGACAATATGTAGAAAAGCAGATATCAATAGGGACATTAAGAAATCAGGCATAGTATAAAGTGAGTGATAGGATTAGATATTTTCAAAAGGCTTGAGGTTGAATATATAATCTTAGGAAAAAAACAAATATGTAGTAACAAAGAGGATTGACATTTGAGAGCATTACTCAACCTGGACAGATGTTTTTAATAATCCATGCTCACTTTCCATTTAGGCTTTGGTACAATCATAAGTGTGACCTTTGCATTTTGTGTCCAGAATACTACTGTGATAAATGTATATGTAGATCAGGTGACATGAGTCTTTCTGCCACCATTATGGGGAGCAATATCCTGAAAACTTATAAATTAGTACTGGGGATACGAAAAGGTGTACCCTGTGTTGATGATTATTCAGATGATGCATGAATAGACCATATTGTGAATAAAGTATATAACTGGTTCCAACTTTAAATAATGGATTGAATTTGCATCTGAAAAAAATATATGAAATCTTATATTGATATACATAAATTCATTCCAACCTGTTATATATCTAATGGTAATATTAGGGTTACAGTTTATCATGAAGAGTGAGTTTTGCTTGAACAATGATAATGGAATCGAAAATAATGTGTTTAGAATGAAGTCAAGTGAATAGAACAGTAGAGAAATATGGAGGAATACATGTGTTCTGAAATAGTAAGTAATTGAAAGTGAACCAAATGCCTATAAATTTGTGAAGTTGTGAATGAAAAAAAATATATCCTATGTTGTACATAAACTGAAGAAATTTTAATGTACCAGTGTTTAATAAAAATGAACTTCAAAATACACATCATGTCCCATAGAAATCTATTTGCATTGATGTTAAACTGGGTCAGTTACAGTAGAAATATTAGGATTTGTAAGCACCATTCACTGAACTTAGTTTTCAGTAGTAGGAAACCAATATGTATTTCAGGTGGTTGAGTATTTCTTAGAATAATCTTGTGTAAAGTTGATTATACACCCAAATACATGAATACGAATGAATTTAGGGAGTGTATAATAAGATACATATATTTCATATTTTGGAAATTCTGGAGAACATATATATATATATATATATATATATATATATATATATATACACAAATACACACACAAACACACACACACAAATTAATATGTAGAAATATATATGCCAATTGAAATTCATCATAAAATATAATTCATTCACATATCCAAAAATATTCATTTTACTTAACATGGATTTATGTATAATGTTTTTTACTAGGAAGCTCACCCATCGGTTGAATTTTCAGTTCAATCAGTATTTAGGGGGAGTCATCTCTTTTCACAATTTTTATATTCCAATGTCAGTGAGCTCACAAGAATGTACGTGGGATACCAGGTAGGATAGTATATGTGCATAAAAAATACATGTGCTGAATAGGATACAGAGAAAGGGAGACAGGAATTTACATATGTGATAACTTTAAAAACTCATGAAGAAATATTATAATAAAAAGTTGACTAGATTTAAAACACATACTCTTGATAAAGCAGAAGGCAAATACAAGTATACACCATGCTTCCTATGAAAGGACTGTATTTCTATTCAGTTAGGTTTCTTTTTCTCCATCATATTAGGATTAGTAGTCAGATTCTAGTAGGGTATGGGTTGGTGTCAGGGATTCAGTATTTCAAATGGAAAATAGAAAAATTAATCTAATGTGTATGCAAACATGTACTACAGGAACAATTTCCCACTCTCTTCCAGAACAATGGCTTGACATAACCATCACTCCAAGTAAGACACAATTAGAGGAGAGGAGTTAGAAAATTTGTGAATACATATGAGAAATGTAAAATGCTCAGAAGTTCACAACACTGGAAGTAGAAGAACAGTTTCCAAAAGTAAGGGAGAGGGTAAACACTTCACAAACATGGAGCTCTGCTGGCCTAAAGACTTCTTGAGAAACTTCCTCTGTGGTTGGGCACATGAAATATTTGTAATTGTCAGGAAATTTAGTTTCGTTTGTAGTGACACCATGAAATCTGGGTCTGCATCTATGTGACCTGGAGGACAGGGTTCCTTATTTTCTAATGAAAATGAGGCAGCAGTTCTGAATTCTCTCTTTGTAGGTAAACTGTGGCCACTGGGAGCTAAGTGTCTTCCCGTGTGGTCTGTGAAGCCATTTGGTCATGCTCCAATTTTCAGGGTGTTTCTTACTCCTGAACTGGGAGTTTCGTATTAGATTCATGAAATACAAGGAGTTCAACTGCGACACAATGATAGAGGGAGTTCTGTCACGTGTGGTTTGTCATGGTCGACAAGAGAATGTACGAACCAGGCTTTAATCCCACATAGCTTTCCCACTTGACTATAGCAACCTGATTCTGAACATTGCCCTGAAACCTCTCCATATAAAAAGATGTCTTTACATATAAGGGTCGGCTGCCTGCACCATGTCAGTCGCAAGTCTTTTGGAAGCCAATGGAAGATCCAGGTGATCCTACCAAAAATATTTATTTACACACCTACAGTCCACTGCTCTATGCCCACTACTCAGCAGGCTCCAACTTACTGGCATCTCTGTTCTACAACATTTTCACGAAACCCAGTCAATCAAGGCACAGTTTGGAACCATCATGATCAGCAACAGGACATTCAAAGTTTATCCAGTGCCACCTGGTCATGGAAATTTCAAAAATTTCATGGTATTTATCTAGCCATTTTTCAAGGATGAAGTTGGAGGCACTGTGGGTTTCAATTAATTCAGGAACCATTAAATTGTGAGGAAGCTCATTTCAATGAAAGCTCTGGAGATCACTCACGGGGAAGGCTTCCCAAAGAGTGGCCAAAAGGTCACATGAATCCAGGCCCATTGAGGTATACAAAGTGAGATCCATGTGTGTTTGTATTCTCAACTAAGGGTCCCAAGTCTTTAAGAATTAAATCATGTGATATCCTGGCTCAGAATCCCCGAGCACTGTGGAAAGCCATCCTGGGCCTAGATCTCAGATTACAAGGGTGATTCTCATGCGTGACCTCCTAAAATCCCAACACTATTTTTTGCAATACTTCTCTGAGGTCAGTTCCAGAATTCAGTCTCTAAGGGTAATCACACCAGAGTTCAAGCTCCGGTGGACACAGTCATCTCTTCCAACTACCACACAATTGACCACAATTTAAACCAAAACACTCCCATATGGACCTCATCTCCTTCCATATAGACACTCATCATAACCTCTGGCTGGAGGTTTCCATGAGGGGCGCAGACCAAGACAGTATCCACAATAATCTACCTTGCCCCTCATTTGCCTAAAGTCAGGGTGGCCTGGACACGCTTCCTGTTAACCAGGAGTGATCAAATAGGCCTGGTGTTAATACTGTTCTGCTTGTCCAATTTGAGGCCTACTGACTGTCAGATATTGATTCTTTATGTGAATTGGAGTCATGAGAAAACCCAAGCACCTATGGGCTAGCCTCTGCAGGTTTTGAAGAACTCGTTTGACCCAAAGGATTCCTATTCTCACTTGATGGAGGTCAGGAACCTTACAGAGGAAGGCGAGAGACTTCATGCCAATGACTGCTCTTTTGGCCATTTTGGTTTTGAATGCACGCATGGAAAATTTCTTTAGATCCCTCAGGTGCTGAGAATCTAAGCCACTGCCTCATACAGAGCCAAGGGGCTGATTCAGACACATCCCTTTTCAAAGCAGTTAAGGAAAGAGCCACATGTATGCCCAATAATTTCCATTTGAAAACTGTTTTCTTCAGGCTTCACAAAAGGGTGGCCTGAGTCAAAGACCTTCCTGAAATTCAGGAAAACAGAACAATAGGTAAGCAAATGGTCCAAAGCAGGGTTGCTCCACTGAGAATATCCTGGTCACACTGATACTTGAGTTTTCTGAGATGCTTGCCATTTCTTTCAGCTATCCAGTACATGGCCAGTCACAGAGCTTGAAGGTGGTACATATCGTGAACAAAAAACCATGGTCCTATTCTGTAGAGTGGCCAGAATTCAGAAAGAAAACAGGAACTTAGGAATATAGCAGGTATTGCGCATCAATAGGGCAAGCTACAGTCCATTCATAAATGGGGCAATTTGAATGCTGAGAAGCTTTCTACTAGACAGGACACATCCATTGATGCATTCTCTTTTCTAATGCATACAACCACGGACACAGTGAAATACTGAGACATAGAAACACTCGCCATGTCAAAAGACTTACTAGAAACACTAAACTTCAATCCAAACAAACCGACTTTAATACCTATTCTAGGAAAATGAGACAAAACCACAAACCCACAACAACACCCACAAAGGCACCTCCTTCCCCCAAGTAGGTCTGTGACTATCCAGAGTGTCCTCTGACTTGTGGGCCAAAATATGTTCCCCCAAATTGGCCTGTCCTGTCTCAGATCTGGTCTCCTTGGCCAACTCTGTGAAGTTCTCAGTAGCCAGCGGTGAGCCACTACCTGCTTTCTCAGGAAAAGCCCCGCTTCAGAGATTTCCTCTCATTTGGCCTTCCTCACATCTGTAGGTACCAACAAAGACTGACTCTGTCCTTGCTGAATCCAAACAAGTGAGACCACTGGGACTGGAACAGGGACTGGCTCTGGGTGCCTGGCTTCCTGGATCCCAAATTCAGAGAGTTCCTTCACCAAGGAAGTTAAGTGAGGTCCCTTCCTTCAGAAATTGAATGAGGTCACTGTCTTGGCAACCACTTTGTCCTAACTGTTGCTTTCAAGGGTCCCATTATACGGAGGCTGCCCCTACTTTCTGTGACACTTTCACAAGTTAGAATGGTATATCAACAATAGGCACCCAGGAATAGATCTCCACACAGGCCTAGTTTGGTCCAACTTCTCTACGTTAAGAAGAGAAGCTGATTCATACACAACCTTTTATCCTGACCAGGCTGTTTGCCATGGAAGATGACTTTTGGTCTCTCAGGTCCTTCATAGCTGCCTACCTCTTCTCCAGGGATCATTTCTGCATGTACCTTTGAGGTTCTCAGGAGGTGGAAGATTCCCTACATTTCGGTATTGTAAGATCAACTCTTTCCCTGCTCTTCTGTAAAGTTAGATTGAGGGAACAGTGTATGGTTATGGTTAATAACATGTTCAGTTTGGGTTAGAAATCATTCTGCTGGATGAATAATGGTATTGGGAACTTGCTATGTGTATAAGAATATATAGGTGAAATACATGTATGAAAACAGAAATCTAAGTATGATTTGAAGTCCAGAAGGGCATTGGGCTCTTGATTGGGATATGCAGCTTTGAATTACGTTCTGCAGAGGTGTCTCAATTAAATCGATATACAATGCCATAGGACTTTGTACCTTGGATGAATTAATGTAGAAGGAACATCTAGTCGAAAAGGGATAGTCCGAAGTGAAAGGTTAATAAAATAGGTACTTGTCACTTCCTGTTTTTCTGTATGCTTAACAAAACACTGTTGAAATCTTGAGAAATGTTTGCTAATCTTGTTTCCAGAATGTTCTGTTCCCAACTGCCAAACTGCAGAATGTACTCCCTCACTCAGTGTCATGCAAACCGCCCACATGCCCTCACCCATTAGTAAACTTCCCTCTCTTCCCTCTCCAAGGAAAGTATATAAGCTGTGCTTAAGGTGTTCTCAGGGCTCTCTGCTCTATTTAAGTGAGTTCTGAGCCACAGCATGCTGAACCCCAAATAAATCCATTGCTGTTGCATGAGACAGACTCTTGGTGGTCTCTTCCTTCGACACTCACCCGACCTTTACATATTGAGGTTCCACAGAGTTCTGGCAGTGGCAGACGAGAGACCCCAATGGGCTCCTCTCGGAGCAAGTAAGGCACCTCTTTCTGGTTTCAGGTTTCATGTTAGGGCTTGGCAAAATCTCTGGCGATGAAGAGCCTGAGCTCCCTCCGAAGGTGGCTGAGAGACGTGTCACGGAGACACAGGGCACCTCCCTGGGGGACGCCGCAGAAAACTCGGGAAATTAAGGAACAATAGTCTCCTCAACTCAGTGATATTTTGTTTCAGATTCGGTATTGTCATCCCATCGGGTTTTGCCGGCTACTCATTCCTGGTTTCAGTGTTTGACGTCCATTGCCTGTGTTAATGGTCTTGTCTTATCTGTGTCATGTGTCCTTGCTTTTGCTGTTTGTGTACCTTTCATTATGGGACAGAGCAGTTCAATGCCTCTGTCCCTGACCCTTGATCACTGGAACAAAGTCCGCTTAAGAGCTCAGAATCTTTCTTGTTTTAGTAAAATGCTGGACCTGGCAGAATCTCTGTGCCTCAGAATGGCCCACCTTTGAATTCGGATGGCCCCTAGAAGGATCTTTCTACTTCGCACTAATTTAAAAATTCAGAGATATTATCTCAGCCGGGGACACATAGCCATCTGGATCAACAGCCATATATCTTAACTTGGCAGAACATCTGCAAATCTCCTCCTCCATGGGTGAAGCCTTTCCTTGCCCCTGCCTCTGCTCCTACTCCTTCCCCCATGATCTCTCAAACCCTCTCAACCTCCTCCTCCTCCACCCCCTGTTCTCCTCGAGTCACAGATTTGACTCTGCTGGACTCTTCTTCCCTTACTAATCCCCTGCCCTTGTCCCCTAACCCACAACACCCTCAAATGGATTTCCCTGCTGCTGACTCAGCCTCTTTACCATTGGAGGAAGCTAAGCCGGTAATAGGGTCTGATAATGGACCGGTGTTCATGGCCCAGGTAAGTCAGGGGTTAGCCAGGAACCAGGGAATTAATTGGAAGTTATATTGTGCTTATAGATACCCGAGTTCAGGACAGGCAGATAGAATAAATTGAACCATTAAAGAGACCTTAAGAAAATTAAACTTAGAGAACAGCATAAAAGATTGGACTATGCTCCTGCCTTATGCAATGTTTCATGCAAGAAATACTCCCTCTGTTTCTTTGAGTAACCTTAGCCCCTGTGAAATTCTCTATTGTTGCCCTCCTGCAGTAAGGGACCTAAGCCCGACTCAAAGACCTAACCATTCCATCCACACCCCCTTGCTTGACAGACTTAAAGCTCTAAAAAGAACTCAGTGATACCTGTGTAAACAGCTGGCCACTGCCTACCAAACTGGGGACAAAGGGACTCCACATCGATATCAAGTAAGAGACTTCATCTACGTAAGACGACATCAGGTATCATGCTTGAAACCCCGCTGGAAAGGACCATAGCCGGTGCTACTTATAACACCTCCAGTGGTAAAGGTAGATGGAATCAATTTCTGGATCCATGCCTCTCATCTCAAGCCTGCGCCCTGTCCAGACTCTGGCTGGAAACTGGAAAAGACTGGTAAAACCTTCAAATTGCGTATTCGCCATGTGGATAAGTCTGTGGACTCTCTCCTTGGCCACAAGTAGTCCTAAGCCACATCAGCCCATTCAGCAGTGATGGCTGATCACAAATCCTACTGGAAAAGAAGTATAATCTATCTCGCATACAGCCCCCTGAGGGACCTGGTGGCCATCATTCCTCCCAGACATTTGTCAGCTGGCTATAGGTCTTACCTATTGGGATATCCCTGATGAAGAGGATACCACTAAAATTCCATTAAATTACTTCTGTAGCATAGATAATGGAAACAAACATTATGGATGAAGGGACATGCAAGCCAGATGCAGGTTGGCTAGCCTAGATTACTATGTTTGCCGGGCAGACTCTCAAAGCCACAGTCACGGCTGTGTGGGGGGAAAGCCGACTTCTTCTGTAAGTCATGGGGATTTGAGCAAACAGGGGCTGCCTGATGGAACCCAAACTCCTCATCAAATTCAGTACACATCATTGGCCATATTACCAATTAGATAAGAAGAACCGATGGCCCCCAGAGGGGTCTCTAGATCCTCAAATTCTGCGTGACCTTTTCCCTCCTTCACTCACATCCTGAACTATGCTTCACCAATAGATCCTCACCCTCAGCCTTCTGCTCCAGACATTCTGCTGTCACTCCCACCTCAGCAACCTGATTTCTCCCCTCCAATTACTAGATCAAAAACCCAAACCTCTGCCGGTTCTCAGACCATTGCCTCCTTGCTGAGGCAGCAGTTACTGAAGTACCCCTCCACCCACTCACTCCTCTCTTGTCCTGTCAGTGCCCGCACCGGGTCCCGCCAGGTCTTCTTACCAGCTAAACCAAAGCTCAAACCAGCTGAGGAGAGCCCTCAGTCCCCTATCTAAGATGTAATAAAAATGGCCTTTAAAGTTGGTTTGTCATCACTGAAAACAGTTTACTAATAATTAAACGTCCCTCATATGCGTTTTGAGATACTCACTCCCATCATCCTCTCTGCTCTACCTGTTCTACTGCTCAAGTTTTTGTTGCTAGGAAAATCTCAAACCCGTTTCCCATTATTCTTTTACATCTCTCCTTCCTCATTCTCAGATCCACGGAGCTGATCACAGCCCACCTTCCCCGTCTTCCCCCTCTGCACTAGGCCCACAGAAGTCTTAACTGACCTTCTCCAGAAGTCTTCACCATGGCTGACTTTAGGACTTTCAGCAAAAGAGTCCCTATAAAAGAGTTCAATGTAGATAAACTTCCTCTTTTCGTGTTGCCCTGTTCTACTTGGCCAGTGGCTAAAAAAATCAGCACTTCTCAGGTAGACACCCTTTTACTAGTTTTTCACAAAATATGTGAACAAGGCCTCTGTCCTTGAGCTGGGGATTCACAGAGATGGCTACATTTCTAAGATAAAGAAGTTACCAACTGGTCTCCATGGTAACAGCTGGCAGGGGTAAAATAAGAAAGGGAAGAAAAAGCTCTCCCCCTCCCAGGTGTCCTTTAAAAGTTAACTTGCCCAGAACAGGGGAAAAACAGGAACAAATACTGCGTTTTTGAACTTCTGCAGACTGTGAGCTTCTGAGCACCTTCCCTTACATGTTGGGTACAAAATTCTGAAACTACCTAAACTTGAGTTTCAGGGGATTAATTGATTACAACAGAAGCAATGCCCTCTGAATCCGGTTGCAACCAAATAGGACTGTTTCCCTGTCTTTAGTGCTATCTTAGGTGCCTTGCCTTGTCCGTCCTTACAACAGAATAATTCTATATACTTAAACCTTGTTTATGTTTTCATGAAATGGTCAACAGATGTGATTAATCATGTAATGGTGCAGATGTTTCCCAGAGTGCTCTATTATGAAGCAGGTTCATTTGAAGATCAAATAGGGGGACATACAACCAGGTTCCACTGGGAGCATATATCCCTCACTTTAGCCATCATATTAGGAATAGGATTTGCTGCACGGGTGGGCCCAGGAACCACTGCCCTTGTCCATGTGACACAATAAATTACCCAATTAGAAGCAGCAATAGACCAAAACTAAGATATTAGAAACCACCATCAGAGCTTTGCATGAAACTTTAACCTCTCTCTCTGAAGTTGTTTTACAGAACAGTTGAGGTTTGGCCCTCCTCTTCATTAAAGAAGGGGGCCTTTGTGCTGCATTGAGGGAAGAATGTTGTTTTTATGCCGAACATACTGGAGTTGTAATAAAATCTATGAGTAAATTAAAAAGACACATTAAAGAGCATCAACAAGAGAGAGAGAGACCCAAAAAGGGTTGTTTGAGTCTTGGTTCACACAGTGCCCCTGGTTAACTACGTTTTTATCAACCCTGGCCGGTCCAATAATAATCCTCATATTATTGCTAACTATAAAACCCTGTTTTCTCAACCGTGTAATTTCTTTTCTCCAGGCTCAAATTGGACGAGTTAAACTTATGGTAATACCCCACTAGGAGACATAGAATGTGAAACCCCCCAATGATAATTTTTATGATTAAAAGTAGCCAGAAAAAGAAGTGAGGAATGAAAGGTTAATAAAATAAGTACTTGTCACTTCCTGTATTTCCCTATGCTTAACAAAAAACTGTTGAAATCTTGAGAAATGCTTGCAAAACTTGTTCCCAAAATGTGCTGTCCCCAACTGCCAAACTACAGAATGTACACCCTCACCCAGTTGCATGCAAACTGCCCACTCGTCGTGACCCATCAATAAACTTCCCTCCCTGCCTTCTCCAGGGAAAGTATACAAACTCTACTTAAGCTATTCTCAGGGCTATCTGCTCTACTAAAGTGAGCTCTGAGCCCCAGCATGCTGGAAACCCAATAAACCTTTTGCTGTATCATGAGTACTCTGTTGGTCGTCTCCTTCTCCGAAGCTTCCCCGACATTTACTTGGATGATTGAATGTAGAAGAGAACATCCAGTGAAAAAGGTATAGTTGGTAGGATTAGGAAGATAGTCAGTAGGTTTAGGAAGAAGAGTGAGTATAGAATTTAGAACAAAAGTTCTTTAGCAATACGGTTTCAGTTAGAGAGTGAATGTAAATGTGAGCACAGTTGAAGAGTCAGTCACAATGATGAACTGGGGAAAATATGTAGGAAAGCAGATATCAATAGAGACATTATGAAATCAGGGAAATTACAAAGTGAGTGACAGGACTAGATATTTTGAAAAGGATTGAGTTTGAATATATAATCTTAGGAAAAAACAAATATGTAGACACCAATAGGATTGATATTTGAGAGCATTAGGCAAATTTCAGGTGCATGAATATTTCTGAGAATAATCTTGTGAATAGTTGATTATAAATCCAGATACATGAACATGAATGAATTTAGGGAGTGTATATGAGACACATATATTTCATTTTTTGAAATATCTGGAGAGTGTGTATATAT
The DNA here is from genome assembly GCF_048772815.1 of Callospermophilus lateralis. NCBI lineage: Eukaryota > Metazoa > Chordata > Mammalia > Rodentia > Sciuridae > Callospermophilus > Callospermophilus lateralis. Next base: position 157,761 of record NW_027513325.1, on the reverse strand, counting down.
ATATATATATATACACACAAACACAAAACACACACAGACAAAAAAGTAGCAATATATATGTCAATCAAAATTCATCATATAATATATATTATCCACAGATCTAAAAATATTCATTTTACTGAACATGGATTTATGTATAATGTTGTTCAACTAGAAAGCTCACCCATATGTTGAATATTCAGTTTCAATGGGGTTTAGTAGGAGTGATCTTTTCTCTCAATTTGTATCTGCCAAGTCAGCCACCTCACAAGAATGTACGTGTGGTACCAGGTAGTCAACCTGATTCTGAACATTGCCCATAAACCTATCCATATAACAAGATGCCTTTACATATAAGGGTCTGCTTGCTGTACCCTGTCAGTCACAAGGCATTTGGAAGCCAATGGCAGATAAACATGGCCCCACCACACATGTTTTATCACACACCTTCACACCACTGCTCTAGGCCCACTAATGAGCAGGCTCCAACTTACTGGCATCACTGTTCTACACAATTTTCATGAAACAAAGTCAGTCAAGGCACTGTCTGGTACACTGATGGTCAGCAACAGGATATCCAAAAGTTCTCCAGTGCCACCTGGTCATGGGAATTTCAAAAATTTTATGGTATTTATCAAGCCATTTGTCGAGGATGAAGTTGGAGGCTCTTTGGGTTTCAATTTATTCAGGAACCATTAAATGTTGAGGAAGCTCATTTCAATGAAAGCTCTAGAGAACACTCACAGGCAAGACTTCCCAAAGTGTGGCCAAAAGGTCACATGAAGCCAGGCCCATTGAGGTCTACAATGTGAGGTCCATGTGTGTTTTGACTCTCAACTGTGGCTGCAAAGTCTTTCAGAATAAAATCATGTGATATCCTGGCTGAGATTCCCAGTGCTCTGGGGAAAGCCACCCTGCACCTAGATCTCAGGTTCCAAGGGCGACTCTCATGCATGGCCTAGTAAAAACCAAACACAATTCATGAAAATACTTCTCTGAGGTCAGTTCCAGAATTCATTCTCTAAGAGGAATCACAACAGAGTCAAGCCCAGGTGGACCCAGTCTTTTCTTCTAAGTGCCACACAAATTACCACAATTCCAAACAAAACGCTCCCACATAACCCTTTTCTTCTTCCATATAGACACTCATCATAACCTCTGGATGGAGGTTTCCATGAGGGGCGCAGGACAGGACAGTGTCCAAAATAACCTCCCTTGTCCCTCATTTGCCTAAAGTCAGTGTGGCCTGGAAATCCTGACTGTGAAACAGGAGTGATCAAATCGGCCTGCCGTTAATACAGCTTGGCTTCTCCAATTTGAGGCCTACTGACTGTAGGGTTTAGATTCTTCATGTAAATTGGGGTCATGAGAAAACCCAAGCACCTATGGGATAGCCTCTGCAGGGCTTTGAAGAACTCTTTTGAAACAAAGGATCCCTATTCTCACTTGATGGATGTCAGGAACCTTAGAGAGGAAGGCGAGAGTCTTCATAAACAATGACTGCTCTTTTGGCCATTTTGGTTTTTAATGCACCCATGGGATCTTTCTTTAGATCCATCAGGTGCTGAGAATCTAAGCTACAGCCTAACACAGGGCCAAGAGGCTGATTCAGACACATCCCTTTCCAAAGCAATTAAGCAAAGAGCCACAGGTGTTGCCCATTCATTTCCATTTGAAAACTGTTTTCTTCAGGCTTCACAAAGGGGTGGCCTGAGGCAAAGAACTTCCTGACATTCAGGGCAACAGAACAATAGGTAAGCAAAAGGCCCAAAGCAGGGTTTCTCCACTGAGATTTAATGGTCACACTAATATCTGATTTTTCAGAGATGCTCGCCATTCCTTTGAGCTATCCAGTACATGGTCATGGCACACAGCTTGGAAGTGGTACATACCTTAGACATAAAACCATGAGCCTATTCTGGAGAGGGGCAGAAGTCCAGAAGAAAACTGAAACTTAGGAAGATTGCAGGTGTTACCCATCGAAAAGGCAATCTGAAATCCATTCATAAATTGGACAGGATGAATGCTGGGAAGCATTCTACTAGACAGGACACATCCATTGATGCATTTTCTTTTCTAATATCTGCAACCACGGACACAGTGTGATAGACAGACATAGAAACACTCGCCTTGTCAAATGACTTACTAGAAACAGTTCATTCCACACCAAAAAAAGCGCCTTGCCTACCTATTCTCTGAACATGAGACAAAACCAGAAACCCACCCCCACACCCACAAAGGCACCTCCTTCCCCCAAGAAGTTCTGTGACTATCCGGACTGTCCTCTGACTGGTGAGCCATACTATATTCCCACGGAATGGCCTGATCTGTCTCAGATCTGGTCTCCTTGGCCAACTCTGTGCAGGTGTCAGGACCCAGATGTGAGAAACTACCTGCTTTCTCAGGAATGACCCCTCTTTAGAGCTTTCCTGGCATTTGGCCATCCTCACATTAGTAGGTACCAAGAAAGACTGACACTGTCCTTGGTAAATCCAAACAAGTGAGACCACTGGGACTGGGACTGGGACTGGCTCTGGGTGCCTGGCTTCATGAATCCCAAGTTCAGAGATTTCCATCACCAAGGAAGTGAGGTGAGGTCACTTCCTTTAGGAACTGAATGAGGTCACTGCCTTGGCAACCACTTTGTCCTACCAGTGGCTTCCAAGTGTCAAATGAGAAGGAGGCTGCCCCTACTTCCTGTGACACTTTCACAATTTAGAATGGTATACAACCATAGGCACCCAGAAACAGCTACCCACACAGGCCTGGTTTGGTCCATCTTCTCTAAATTAAGATGTGAGAGGCTGATTCAGACAGAACCCTTCATCCTGAACAGGTTTTTTGCCATTGAACATGACTTTTGTTCTCTCAGGTTCTTCATAGCTGCCTACATCTTCTTCAGTCAACATTTCTGCATGGAACTTTGAGGTTCTCAGCAGGTGGAAGATCCCCTACTTTCCTGTATTGTAAGACCAACTCTGTCTCTCCTCTCTGTAAATTTAGAATGAGGGAACAGTGTATGGTTAGGGTCAATAACATATTTGACTTGTGTTAGGAATCATTCTGCTGGATGAATAATGGTATTGGGAACCTGCAAAATTTATAAGAATATATATTTGAAATATAAGTATGAAAACATAAATCTAGTTACGATTTGAAGCCAGAAAGGGCATTGGGCCCTTCTTTGGGATATTTAGCTTTGAATTACATTCTGCATTTTAGTCTCAGATAAATCTATACACAATGGAATAAAACCTTGCACCTCAGATGCCTGAATGTCGAAGAGAACATCCAGTCAAAAATGGATAGTCGGTAGGATTTGGAAGATAGTAGGTTTAGGAAGAAGAGTGAGTCTTCGAGTTGGACCAATAGTTTTTTAGCAATAGGGTTTCGTTTAGAGAGTGAATGTAAATGTCAGCACATGTGAAGAGTCAGTCACAATGATGAACTGGGGAAAATATGTAGGAAAGCAGGTCTCAATAGAGACATTAGGAAATCAGACAAATTATAAAATGCGTGATAGGATTAGACATTTTCAACAGGGTTGAGGTTGAATATATAATCATAGGAAGAAACAAATATATAGTCCCCAACAATATTGACACTTGGGAGAATTAGGCATCCTGGACAAGGATGTTTTTAGTAATATATACTCACTTTCAATTTAGGGTTTGGTACAATCATAAGTGTGACCTTTGCATTTTTGTCCAGAATATTACTGTGATAAAATGTATATGTAGATCAGGTGACATGAGTATTTCTTCCACCATTATGGGAAGCAATATTTTTAAAACCCATAAATTAGTATTGGGTATACAAATAGGTGTACCCTGTGTCAATGAATATAGAGATGATGCATGAATAGATCGTACTGTGAATAAATAATATAACTGGATCCAACTTTAGAAATTGGAGTTAGAATAAATTGATATCTGAAAATATACAGGAAATCTTATATTGATATTGGTATACATACATTCATTACAACCAATTATAAGTCTAATGGTAATATTAGGGTTACGGTTTATCATGAAGAGGGTGTGTGAGTTTTCCTTCAAAAGTGATTATGGAAATCGAAAATAATGTGTTTGTTAAGAAGTCTCATGAAACGACCAGTCGAAAAACCTGGAGGACTACATGTGTTCGGAAGCAGGAAGTGATTGAAAGTGAAACAAATGTCTTTAATTTTGAAATTTTGGGTGAAAAATTTATCCATGGATGTGCATAAACTGAAGAAATAGTACTGTACCAGTTTTAAATAAAAATGAACGTCAAAATACACATCATGTCCCATAGGAATCTACTTGCATTGATGTTAAACTTGGTAAGTTACGGTAGAAATATTAGGATTTGTATACACCTTTCACTGAAGTTTGTTTTCAGTACTAGGAAACAAATAAGTATTTCAGGTGGATGAATATTTCTGAGAATAATCTTGTGCAAAGTTGATTACAAATCCACATACATGAATATGAATGTATTTAGGGAGTGAATAATAAGACACATATTTCATATTGTGAAAAATCTGGAGAGTATATATATATACAAAACACACACAGACATTATAAAGTGGCAATATATATGCCAATCGAAATTCATGGTGAAATATATATCATTCATAGATCCCGAAATATTAATTTTAATGAACATGGATTTATGTTTAATGTTGTTCAACTAGGAAGGTCACCCATAGGTTGAATTTTAAGATCCAACAGCATTTAGCAGGAGTGATCTCTTCTCATAATTTGTATCTGCCAAGTCAGCCACCTCACAAGAATGTATATGTGATACCAGGTAGGATTCTATATGTGCATATAAAAATACATGTGCTGAATAGGCTACAGAGAAAGGGATACAGGAATTCACATATTCATTAACTTTAAAAACACATGGAGAACTATTTCAATTAAAAATTAACTAGATTTATAACACCTAACCTACATAATGCAAACGGCAAGTCCAACTATACACCATGCCTCTTCTGAACTGCTTGTATTTCTATTCTGTTTGAGTTATTTTTCTCCATCATATTAGGAATAGTAGTCTGAGTCTAGTAGGGTATAGTTTCGTGTCAGGGATTCAGTATTTTGAATGGAAAATTGGAAAATGAATCCAATGTGTATGCAAATATGTGCTACACAAAAATCTTCCCACTTTCATCCACAACAATGCCTTGACATTACCTTTGCCACAAGTAAGACACAATTAGAGGAGAAGAGTTAGAAAATACGTGAATACATATCTGGAATGGAATACGCTCAGGATTTCCCAACCTTGGAGGTGATAGAGCAGTTTCCATAAGTAAGGGACATGGTAAACACTCCACAAACATGGAGCTCTGCTGGCCTAAATACTTCTTGAGAAACTGCCTCTGAGGTTGGGCAATTGAAATATATGTTGTTGTCAGGAGCTTTAGCTTCCTTTATAGTGAGCCCATCAAAGCTGGGTCTGCATCTATGTGACCTGGAGGACATGGTTTCTTATTATCCAATGAACCTGAGGCAGCAGTGCTGAATTCTCTCTTTGTAGGTAAACTGTGGCCACTGGGGGCTAAGTGTCACCCCGTGTGGACTGTGAAGCCATTTGGTCCTCTTCCACTTTCTGTTGTGGTTCTTGCTGCTACACTGGGACTTTGGTATTTGCTTCACGAAATACAACAATTTCAACTGGGACACAGTGCTGGAGAGAGTTCTGTCACTGTGGTGGGTCACGGTCTGCAGGAGAATGCACCAACCAGGCTTCTTTCCCACATAGCTTGCACCATTGACCATGTCAACCTGATTCTGAAAATTGCCCTGAAACCTCTCCATATATCAAAATGCCTTTACAAATAAGGGTCTGCTGGCTGCACCATGTCCTTCACAAGGCATTTGGTAGCCAATGGCCAAACCACATGGACCTACCACAGATGTTTTATCACACACCTGCACACCTGCCCACCGCTGCTCTAGGCCCACTACTCAGTAGGCTCCAACTTACTGGCATCTTTTTTCTACATTATTTTTATGAAACCCAGTCAATCAAGGCACCCTCTAGTATACTCATGATCAGCAACAGGACACCCAAAGATTCTCCAGTACCACCTGGTCATGGGATTTTCAAAAATTTCATGGTATTTATCTAGCCATTTTTCAAGGATGAAGTTGGAGGCACTGTGGGTTTCAAGAACCACTAAATGTTGAGGAAGCTCATTTCAATGAAACTCTGGAGAACTCTCATAGGCAAGGCTTCCCAAAGAGTGGCCAAAAGGTCAAATATAGCCAGGCCCATTGAGGTATACGTTGTGAGTTCCATGTGTGTTTTGACTCTCAACTATGGCTACCAAGTCTTTAAGAATAAAATCATGGGATATCTTGGCTGATATTCCCAGTGCTCTGTGGAAAGCCACCCTGGGCCTTGATCTCAGTTTATAAGAGCGACTCTCATGCGTGGCCTCCTAAAATTTCAACACAATTCATGCAATACTTCTCTGAGGTCAGTTCCAGAACTCAGTCTCTAAGGGGATTCACACCAGACTTCAAGCCCAGGTGGACCCTGTCATCTCTTCCAACCGTCACACAAATGACCACAATTAATACCAAAACAATCCCACATTGCCCTCCTCTTCTTCCATAAAGGCACTCATCATGACATCTGGCTGGAGGTTTCCATGAGGGGCACAGCCCAAGACAGTGTCCAAAATAAGCTCCCTTGGCCCTCATTTGCCTAAAGTCAGGGTGGCTTGGACACCCTTCTTGTGCACCAGGAGTGATCTGTAAGGGTAAAAGAAATTGAAATTAAAGTGTAAAAGTTAAAGTGTAAAAGACCAGGTGTTGTAAAGTTTTTAAGCAGCAAGGCTTGAGTTAAAATGTAAAGGACCAGGTATTGTTAAGTTCCTATGCTACACGCAAAACCTGAAATTCCTGTAGCTTGTAGGACAATTCCCGGACTACCCAGTAAATATTCCCCCTGACCGCCTGGTTTTTTAATAACCTAGGACCCTGTGAGGCCTGGCACGTAGGCATTGCAGGGCCTAAACCAATCATTTTGAATGTGTACCCCGCTTTAGAACTGACCTATCACTCCCGCCTTAAATGTTCCCACCAATAAATGAACTAATCATGTTTAGGAATTGTTGTTTGATTTTCCCGTGGTGTATGATGATTTCTTAAAGGAGACTGTAATATATGTAAAGTCCCGCCCTGCCCAAAAAGTGTACTTAAGCACTGCTCAACCCCTGCTCGGGGCTCTGGGATGCTCTCCCATCTTGAGTGAGCACGTAGCCCCAGCATGCTGGATTGGATCCTCAATAAACGGCTTTTACTGTTGCATGAGCCGCAGTTTCTTGATGGTCTCTTCCTCCAACATTCGCCGGAACCTTACATTTGGTGCATTGGCCGGGAATCACGCAGCGCAGGACAAGGAGACCTCAACGAACCTTTCTGGGGGTAAGTAAAGCGCCTCTTTCCTTCAAAAATGATTATGGAAATCGAAAATAATGTGTTTGGAAAGAATCTCATGAAAAGAACAGTCAAGAAACATGGAGGAATACATATGTTCTGAAGCAAGAAGTAATTGAAAGTGAACCAAATGCCTGCAGATTTGTGAACTTGTGGATGAAAAGTTATATCCTATGATATCCATCAACTGAAGAAATAGTAATGTACCACAGTTGAATAAAAATGAACTTCAAAATACACATCATGTCCCATAGGATTATACTTGCATTAATGTTAAACTGGGTCAGTTACCATGCAAATATTAGGATTTGTAAGCACAATTCACCGAAGTTTGTTTTCAGTACTGGAAAATAAATATGTATTTTATGTGGATGAATTTTTCTGAGAATAATCTTGTGCAAATTTGATTACAAATCCACATACATGAATATGAATGTATTTAGGGAGTGAATAATAAGACACATATATTTAATATTGTGAAAAATCTGGAGAGTATATATATATATATATATATATATATATATATATATATATATATATATATATTTATAAAGATAAAAACACAGACATTAAAATGTAGCAATATATATGCCAATCAAAATTCATCATGAAATATATATCATCCTCATATCCAAAAATATTCTTTTTACTGAGCATGGATTTATGTATAAAGTTGTTCATCTAGGAAATTCACCAATTTGTTGAATTTTCAGTTTCATCAGTATTTAGGGGGAGTGATCTCTTTTCACAATTTGTATCATCCAAAAACAGTGACCTCACAAGAATGTATGTGTGATACCAGGTAGGATTCTAAATATGCATAATAAAATACATGAGATGAATAGGCTACAGAGAAAAGGAGACAGAAATTTACATATGTGTTAACTTTAAAAACTCATGGAGAAGTACTACAATGAAAAGTTGACTAGATTTATAACACATACACTTGATAAAGCAGAAGGCAAGTCCTAGTATACACCATGCCACCTATGAATGGCCTGTATTTCTATTCTGTTAGGTTTCTTTTTCTCCATCATATTAGGATTAGTAGTCAGAGTCTAGTAGGGTATGGGTTAGTGTCAGGGATTCAGTATTTCAAATGGAAAATAGGGAAATGAATCTAATGTGTATGCGAATATTTGTTAGACAAAAATCTTCCTACTGTCATCCAAAAAAATGCCTTGATAGTTCCTTCACCACAAGTAATACACAATTAGTGGAGAAGACTTTGAAAATCTGTGAATATATATCTGGAAAAGAAAATGCTCAGGAGTTCACAACCTTGGAGGTGGTAGAGGAATTTCCAAAAGTAAGGTAAAGGGTAAACACTTCACAAACATGGAGCTCTGGTGGCCTAATTAATTTCTGAGAAACTGCCTCTGAGTTTGGGCCCTTGAAATATTTGTTGTTGTCAGGAGCTTTCGCTTCCTTTGTAGTGAGACCATCAAAGCTGCGTCAGCATCTATGTGACCTGGATGACATGGTTCCTTATTTGCAATAGAACATGAGGCAGCAGTTCTGAATTCTCTCTTTGTAGGTAAACTGAGGCCACTGGGGTCTAAGTGTCTAACCATGTGGTCTGTGAAGCCATTTAGTCATACTTCACTTTTCGTGGTGTTTCTTACTGCTGCACTGGGAGTTTGGTATTGGCTTCACAAAATACAAAAAGAAAAACTGGGACACAGTGCTATAGAAAGTACTCTCACGTGTAGTGGGTGAGGGTCTGCAGGAGAATGCACCAACCAGGCTTCTATCCCCAAAAGCTTGCACCCATGTCCATATCAACCTGATTCTGAATATTGCCCTGAAACCTCTCCATATAATAAGGTCCGTTAACTTGTATGGTTCTGCTGGCTGCACCATGTCAGTCACAAGGCATTTGGAAGCCAATGGCAGATCCACATGGCCCCACGACAGATGTTTTATCATACACCTGCCCACCACTGCTCTAGGCCAACTAGTCAGCAGGCCTCAACATTCTGGCATCTCTGTTCTCACCGTTTTCATGAAACCCAGTCAATCAATGCAATGTCTGGTACACTCGTGATCAGCAATAGACATCCAAAGGTTCTCCAGTGCCACCTGTTCATAAGAATTTAAAAAATTTCATGGTATTTATCTAGCCAATTTTCAAAGATAAATTTGGAGGCACTGTGGCATTCAATTCATTCGGGAACCATGAAATGGTGAGGAAGCTCATTTCAATTAAAGCTCGGGAGAACTCTCAGAGGCAAGGCTTCCCAAAGAGTGGCCAAAAGGTCACATTAAGCCAGGCCCATTGAGGTCTACAATTGAGGGCCATGTTTTTTTTGACTCTCAACTATGGCTTCCAAGTCTTTCTGAATAAAGTCATGTGATATCCTGGCTGAGATTCCCAGTGCTCTTTGAAAGCTATCCTGGGCCTAGATCTCAGTCTCCAAGGGCAACTCTCATGCGTGGCCTCCTAATATCCCAACACAATTCATGCCAATACTTCTCTGAGATCTGTTCCAGAACTCAGTCTCTAAGGGGAATCACTCCAGAGTTCAAGCACAGGTGGACCCAGTCATCTCTTCCAACCACCACACAAATGACCACAATTAAACCAAAACACTCCCACATGGCCCTCATCTTCTTCAATTTAGAGACTCATCATAACCTCTGGCTGGAGGTTTCCATGAAGGGCGCAGCTTAAGACAGTGTCCAATATAAGCTCACATGCCTCTCATTTGCCTAAAGTCAGGGTGGCATGGAAACTCTTCCTGTGAAGCAGGAGTGATCAAATAGGCCTGCCAATAATACTGCTCTACTTCTCCAATTTGAGGCCTATTCTCTGTGGGGTATAGATTCTTTATGTGAATTGGGGTCATGAGAAAACTCAAGCAACTATGGGCTACCCTCTGCAGGGCTTTGAAGAATCCATTTGAGTGAGTCGAGGAGTTGGACCAAATGTTCTTTAGATATAGAGTTTTGATTAGAGAGTGAGTGTAAATGTCAGCATATGTGAACAGTCAGTCACAGTGATAAACTGGGGAAAATGTGTAGGAAAGCAGATATCAATAGAGACATTAGGAAATAAGGCAAAGTACAAAGTGGGTGATAGGATAAGACATTTTTAACAGGGTTCAGTTTCAATATATAATCTTAGGAAGAAACAAATATGTAGTCACCAATAGGAATGATATTTGAGATCATTAGTTAATCAGGGCATGGATGTTGTTAGTAATACATGCTCACTTTCAATATAGGCTTTGATACAATCATAAGTGTGACCCTTGCATTTTGTTTCAGGAATATTACCGTGATGAAATGTATATGTATATCAGGTGACTACAGTATTTCTTCCACCATTTCTGAAAGCAATATTTTAAAGACTTAAAAATTAGTATTGGGGATACAAACAGGTATACCATCGGTCTACGAATATAGAGATGATGCCTTAATAGACCATACTGTGAATAAATAATATAACTGGTTCAAACGTTAAATAATGGATTGAATTGATATCTGAAAATATATAGGAAATCTTATATTGATATACATACATTCATTCCAACCAGTTATACATCTAATGGTAATATTAGCGTTATGGTTTATCATGAAGAGTGTGTGAGTTTGGCTTCAAAAGTGATTATGGAAATCAATAATACTGTGTTTGGAAAGAATCTCATGAAAAGAACAGTCAAGAAACATGGAGGAATACATGAGTTCTGAAGTAGGAAGTGATTGAAAGTGAACCAAATGCCTATAAATTTGTGAAATTGTGGATGAAAGGATATATCCTATAATGTCCATAAACTGCAGAAATAGTAATGTACCAGTGTCTGAATAAAAATGAACTTCAAAATACACATCATGGTCCCATAGGTGTCTACTTACATTGATGTGAAACTGGTTCAGTCACTGTAGAAATATTACGAATTGTATACACCATTCACTTAATTTACTTTTCAGTACTAGGAAAAAATATGTATTTAAGGTGGATGAATATTTCTAAGAATAATTTTGTGAAAAGTTGATTATAAATCTACATACACACACATGAGTTTACTTAGGGAGTGTATAATAAGACACATATATTTCATATTTTGAAAATCTTAAGAGTAGATATCTATATCTATATAGATAGATAGATAAATAGATAGATACACACATACACAGACATTAAAATGTAGCAATATATATGCCATTCGAAATTCATCATGAAATATATATCATCCACGTATCTAAAAATATTCATTTTACTGAACATTTATTTATACATAATATTGTTCATCTAGGAAATTCACCCATAGGTGGAAATTCCACCTATTTAGAGGGAGCGATCTCTTCTCACAATTTGTATCTTCCAAAATAAGCGATCTCACAAGAATGTACATGTGATACCAGGTAGAATTCTAAAAATGCATAAAAAAATACATTTGATGAATAGGCTACAGAGAAAGGGAGACAGAAATTTACATATGTGTTAACTTTAAAAACTCATGGAGAAGTATTACAATGAAAAGTTGACTAGATTTATAACACATACCATTGATAAAGCAGAAGGCAAGTCCATGTATACACCATGCCTCCTATGAAAGGCCTGTATTTCTATTCTGTTAGGTTTCTTTTTCTCCATCATATTAGGTTTAGTAGTCAGAGTCTAGTAGGGTATGGTTTAGTGTCAGGGATTCAGTATTTCAAATGGAAAATAGGAAAATGAATCTAATATGTATGCAAATATGTGCTACACAAAAATCTTCCCACTCTCAGCCAGAACAATGCTTTGACATTACCTTCGCCCCAAATAAGACACAATTAGTGGAGAAGAGTTAGAAAATCTGTGAATACATATGTGGAAAGGAAAATGCTCAGAACTTCACAAACTTGTAGGAGGTAGAACAGTTTACAAAAAGGGAGAGGGTAAACAATTCACAAACATGGAGCTCTGCTGGCCTAATGACTTTTTGAGAAACTGCCTCTGAGGTTGGGCAGTTGAAATATGTTTTTGTCAGGAGCTTTTGCTTCCTTTGTAGTGAGACCATCAATGCTGGGTCTCCATCTATGTGACCTGGATGACATGGTTCCTTATTTTCTAGTGGACATGAGGCAGCAGTGCTGAATTCTCTATTTGTAGGGAAACTTTGGCCACTGGGGTCTAAGTATCTAACCGTGTTGTCTGTAAAGCCATTTGTTCATGCTCCACTTTCGTGGTGTTTCTTACTGCTGCACTGTGAGTTTTGTATTGGCTTCACGAAATACAAGGAGCTCCACTGGGACACAGTGCTGGAGGATGTACTCTCATATGTGGTGGGTGAGGGTCTGCAGTAAAATGCACCAATGAGGTTAAATCCCACATAGCTTTTCAACTCGACAATAGCCCCCTTATTCTGATCATTGGCAGGAATCCTCTCCATATAACAAGATGCCTTTACATAGAAGGGTCTGCTGGATGTACCATGTCAGTGACAAGTCATTTCTAAGCCAATGCCAGATCCACGTGGACCCACAACTGATGTTTTTTCACACACCTACACTCCACTGCTTTATGCCCACTAGTCTGCAGGCTCCAACTTACTGGCATCTATGTTCTACAGCATTTTCATGAAACACAGTCAATTAAGGCACTGTCTGGTACAATCATGATTAGCAACAGGACATCCAAATGTTCTCCAGTGCCATGGTATATATCTAGATATTTTTCAATAATGAAGTTGGAGGCACTGTGGGATTCAATTTATACAGGAACCAATAAATGGTTAGGAATCTCATTTCAATGAAAGCTCTGGTGAACTCTCACAGGCAAGGCTTCCCAAAGAGTGGGCAAAAGGTCTCATGAAGCCAGGCCCATTGAGGTCTACAATGTGAGTTGCATGTGTGTTTTGACTCTCAACTATGGCTGGAATCTTTCAGAATAAAATCTTGTGATATCCTGGCTTAGATTCCCAGTGCTCTGTGTAAAGTCACCCTGGGCCAAGATCTCAGATTCCAATGGTGAATCTCATGTGTGGCCTCCTGAAATCCCAACACAATTCATGGCAATACTTCTCTGAGGTCAGTTACACAACTCAGTCTCTAAGGGGAATCACAACAGAGTTCAAGCCCAGGTGGACCCAGGCATCTCTTCCAATTGCTACACAAATGATGACAATTAAAACCAAAACACTCTCACACGGCCCTCTTCATCTTTTATATAGACACTAATCATAACCTCTAGCTGGAGGTTTCCATGAGGGGCACAGCCCAAGACAGTGTCAAAAATAAACTCCCTTGCCCCTCATTTGCCTAAAGTCAGGGTGGCCTGGACAACGTTAGTGTGAAACAGAAGTGATCAAATAGGCCTGCCGTTAATACTACTCCACTTCTCAAATTTGAGGCATACTGACTGTGGGGTATAGATTTTTAGTGTGAATTGGAGTTATAAGAAAACCCAAGCACCTATTGTCTCCCCTCTGCAGCCCTTTGAAGAACTTATTTGACACAAATGATCCCTATTCTCACTTGATGGAGGTCAGGAATCTTACAGAGGAAGGCGAGAGGCATCATCCACAATCACTGATCTTTTTTCCATTTAGGTTTTGGATGCCCACATGGGATCTTTCTTTAGATTCATCAGGTGCTGAAAATCTAAACCACAGGCTCACACAGGGCCAAGAGGCTGATTCAGACACATCCATTTCCAAAGCTATGAAGCAAAGAGCCACAGGTGATGCCCATTCATTTCCATTTTAAAACTGTTTTCTTCAGGCTTCACAAAGGGGTGGCCTGAGGCAAAGACCTTTCTGACATTCAGAGCAACAGAACAATAGGTAATCAAAAGGCCCCAAGCAGGGTTTCTCCACGGAGACTTTCCTGGTTACTCTGATATATGAGTTTTCTGAGATGCTCGCCATTCCCTTCAGCTATCCAGTACATGGCCATGTCACAGAGCTTGGAGGTGGTACATATCTTGTACAAAAATACATGATACTAATCTTGAGAGTGTCCAGAATTCATGAAAAAATGGAAAATTAGGTAGATAGCCGGTGTTGCCCATGGATAAGGCAAGCCTCAGTCCATTCATTAATTGGAAAGGATGCATGCTGGGAAGCTTTCTACTAGACAGGACACAACCAATGAGCTATTTTTTTTCTAATATCTACAAAGAAAAATACAGTGGGATACACAGACATAGAAACAGTCTCCTTGTCAAATGACTTACTGGAAACAGTCCACTCCAAACCAAACAAACCTCCTTTTTTACCTATTCTCAGAACATGAGAAAAAAACCACAAACACAAACCAACACCCACAAATGCAACTTTTTCCCACAAGTAGGTCTGTCACTATCTGGAGTGTCCTCTGACTGGTAGGCCATATGATGTTCCCCAGAAATGGCCTTTCTGTCTCACATCTGGTCTCCTTGGTCAACTCTGTGAAGTTGTCAGGAGGCAGTGGTGAGCCAATTCCTGTCCTCTCAGGAAAGACCCCTCTTCAGAGCTTTCTTGGTATTTGGCAACCCTTACATCAGTAGGTACCAAGAAAGACTGACTCTGTCCTTAGTGAATCCAAACAAGTGAGCCCACTGCAACTGGGACTGGGACTGGCTCTGGGTGCCTGGCTTCCTGGATCACAAAATTCAGAGAGTTCCATCACCAAGGAAATGAGGTGAGGTCACTACCTTCAGGAAATAAATGAGGTCCCTGTCTTGGCCACCACTTTGTCCTAACAGTTGCGTCCTAGTGTCTCCTGACATGGAGGCTGCCCTACTTCCTGTGATACATTCACATGTTAGAATGGTATAGAAACCATAGTCACCTGGGAACAGCTCTCCACACAGGCCTGCTTTGGTCCATCTTCCCTGCATTAAAAATAGAGAGGATGACTCAGACACATCCTTTCATCCTGACCATGTTGTTTGCCATGGAATATGACTTTTGTTCTCTCAGGTCTTTCATAGCTGCCAACATCTTCTCCAGGGATTATTTCTGCATGGATTTTGAGGTACTCAGCAGGTGGAAGATCTCCTAACTTCCTGTATTGTAATATCAACTTTATCCCTCCTCTTCTGTAAAGTGAGATTGAGGGAACATTGTATGGTTAGGGTCAATAGCATGTTCCATTTGGCTTAGGAATCATTCTGCTGGATGAATAATGGTATTGGGAACCAGCGATATTTAAAAGAATATAGAGGTAAAATATAAGTATGAAAACAGAAATCTAGGTAATATTTTAAGCCCAGAAGGATTTGGGCCCTTGATTGGGATCCTTAGCTTGAGTAATGTTTTGCACCGAGGTCTCAGTTAAATCGATATACAATGGCATAAGACCCTGTACCTCAGATGATTGAATGTAGAAGAGAACATCCAGTGAAAAAGGGATAGTGTGTAGGATTAGAAAGATAGTCCGTAGGTTTAGAAGGAAGAGTGAGTATAGGATTTGGACCAAAAGTTCTTTAGCAATAGGTTTCGGTTAGAGAGTGAATATTAATGGCACCATATGTGAAAAGTCGGGCACAATGATGAACTGGGAAAAAATATGTAGGAAAGCAGACATCAATAGAGACATTAGGAAATCAGGCAAAGTATAACGTGAGTGATAGGATTAGACATTTTCAACAGGGTTGAGGTTGAATACATAATCTTAAAAAGAAACAAAAATGTAGTCACCAATTGGATTGACATTTGAGAGCATTAGGCAAACTGGGCATGGATGTTTTTAGTAATCCATGTTCACATTCCATTGAGGCTTTATTGCAATCATAACGGTGACCTTTGCATTTTGTGTCCAGAATATTACTGTGATAATATGTATATGTAGATCAGGTGACATGAGTATTTCTTCCACCTTTTCTGGGAGCAATATTTTGAAAACATATGAATTAGTACTGGGGATACTAATAGGTTTACCCTGTGTTGATGAATATAGAGATGATGCATTAATAGACCATACTGTGAAAAAATTATATGACTGGTTCCAAATTTAAATAATGGATTGTTTTAAAATCTGAAAATATAGAGGAAATCATATATTGATATACGTACATTAATTCCAACCAGTTATATATCTAATGGTATTATTAGGGTTACCGTTTATCATGAATAGTGTGTGAGTTTTGCTTCAAAAATGATTATTCAATCGAAAATAACGTGTTTAGAAAGAAGTCCAGTGAAAAGACCCGTCAAGAAACATGAAGGAATATATGTGTTCCGAAGGAGGAAGTGATTGAAAGTGAACCAAATATTTATAAATTTGTGAACTTGTGAATGAAAGGATATATTTTATGATGTCCATAAACTGAATAAATAATAACGTACCAAGTTTGATTAAAAATGAACTTTAACAAACACATCATATCAAATAGGAATGTATTTGCATTGATGTTAAACTTGGTCAGTTACTCTAGAAATATTAGGATTTGTAAGAACTCTTCCCTGAAGTTAGTTTTCAGTACTAGGAAACAAATATGTATGTCAGTGGATGTATATTTCTGAGAATAAACTTGTTAAAAGTTAATTATAAATCCACATATATGAATATGAATGAATTCAGGCGGTGTATAAGAAGACATATATTTCATATTTTGGAAAATCTGGAGACTATATATATATATATATATATATATATATATATAGACACACAAACACACACACATTATAATGTCACAATATATATGTCAATCGAAATTCATCATGAAAAATAACTCATCCGCATATCCCAAAATATTCATTTTACTGAACATGGATGTATGTAGAATGTTGTTCATCTAGGAAGATCACCCATGGGTTGAATTTTCTGTACCAACAGCATTTAGGAGGAGTGATCTCTTCTCACAAATAGTATCTGCCAAGTCAGCCACCTCACAAGAATGTACGTGTGAAACCAGGTAGGATTCTATTTGTGCATATAAAAATACATGTGCTTAATAGGCTACAGAGAAAAAGAGACAGGAATTCATATATTTCTTAACTTTAAAAACACATGGAATAGTGTGTAGTGTCCCTCTTTATCCCTTTTGATTAACTTTGGCTTAAAAAAAAGAATTTTATTGAGAATTTTTGTATATATGTTTGTCAGGAATATTGCTCTGAAGTTTTCTTTCCTTGATGTGTCTTTGTCTGATTTTGGTATGTGAGTGATACTATCCTCATGAAATGAGTTTGGAGGAGTTCCATGCTTTTCTATTTTATGGAATAATTTGAGGAGTATTGTGATGAATGCTTCTTTGAAGGTCTTGTAGAACTTGACTGAGAATCTGTCTGTTCCTGGGCATTGCTTGATTGGTAGGCTGTTGACAGCAACTTCTATTTCATTGCTTGAAATTGATTTGTTTAAATTGTTCATGTCCTACTAATTCAGTTTGGGTATATCTCTAAAATTTTATTGATGTCATCATGGTATTTTAATTTATTAGAGTATAAATTTTCAAATTAGTTTTTAATTATTCTCTGTATTTTAGTTGTGTACTCTGTAAAAGTTCTTTTACGATCCTTAATTTTAGTAATTTGAGGTTTTTTTTCTTCATTAGCTTGGTTAAGGATGTGTCAATTTTATTTAGTTTTCGAAGATTAAATTTTGTTTTGTGTCAAAAAAAAATAACATATGGAAAAGTATTTCAGCAAATTGAATAGATTTATAACTCCTACCTTATATCATGCAAAAGGCAAGTCCAACTATACACCATGTCCCTTCTGAAATGCTTGTATTTCTATTCTGTTTGGGATATTTTTCTCCATTATATTAGTATTAGTAGTCAGAGTCTAGTAGGGTATATGAATGTTTCTGAGAATAATCTTGAGAAAAGATGATTATAAATACACATTCATGAATATGAAAAATTTAGGAAGTGCAAAATAAGACAAAAATATTCCATATTTTCAAAAATTTGGAGAGTATATCTATATCTATCTATATCTATATCTATATCTATATCTATAAACACACACACACACACACACACACACACACACACACACAACACTCACAGACATTAAAAAGTACCAATATAAATGCCAATAGAAATTCATCAGTAAATATATATCATCCACAGATGCAAAAATATTTATTTTACTGAACATGAGTTTATGTATAATGTTGTTCTACTAGGACGCTCTCCTATAGGTTGAATTTTCATTTAAAACAGTTTTAGGAGGAGTGAACTCTTCTCACAATTTGTATCTGCCAAGACAGCCACCTCACAAAAATGTACGTGTGATACCTGGTAGGATTCTATATATGCATATAAATATACATGTGTGAATAGGCTACAGAAAAGGGAAACAAGAATTCACATATTTGTTAAATTTAAAAACACATGGAGAATATTTCCATTAAAATTTGACTAGATTTATAACACCTACCTTATATAATGCAAATGTCAAGTCCAACTATACAACATGTCTCCTCTGAAGTGCTTGTATTTCTATTGTGTTGGGTTAATTTTTCCCATTATATTAGGATGAATAGTCTGAGTCTACTAGGTATGGGTTAGTTTCAGGGATTCAGTATTTGAATGGAAAATTGGAAAATGAATCCAATGTGTATGTAAATATATGCTGCACAAATATCCTCCCGCTCTCATCCAGAACAATGCCTTGATATTACCTTCACCCCAAGTAAGACGCAATTAGAGGAGAAGAGTTACAAAATCATTGAATACATATCTGGAATGGAAAATGCTCAGGAGTTCAAAACCTTTGAGGTGGTAGAGGAGTTTCCAAAATTAAGGGACAGGGTAAACACTCCAAAAACATGGAGCTCTGCTGGCCTAAAAACTTTTTGAGAAACTGCGTCTGAGCTTCCGCAATTGAAATATATGTTGTTTTCAGATGATTTGGCTTCCTTTGTAGTTAGACCATCAAAGCTGGGTCTGCATCTATGTGACCTGGAGGACATGGTTTCTTATTTTCCAATGAACAAGATGAAGCAGTGCTGAATCCTCTCTTTGTAGGTAATCTGAGGCCACTGGGGACTAAGTGTCTCCCCGTGTGGACTGTGAAGCCATTAGGTCCTCCACCACTTTTTGTGGTGTTTTTCCTGCTGCATTGTGAGTTTGGTATTTGTTTCACGAAATACTAGGAGCTAAACTGAGACACAGTGCTGGAGGGAGTTGTGTCACGAGTGGTGGGTCAGGGTCTGCAAGAGAATTCACAAACTAGGCTTCTATCTCTCACAGCTTGCCCCATTGCCCCCTTGTCCATATCAACCTGATTCTTCATTTTCCTCTGAAAACTCTCCATATAACAAGATGCCTTTACATATAAGGGTCTGCTGGCTGCACTATGTCAGTTACAAGCCATTTGGAATCCAATGGTAGATCCACATGGCCCTACCACGGATGTTGTATCAAACACCTCCCCACCACTGCTCTAGACCCACTACTCAACAGGCTCCAACTTACTGGCATCTCTGTTCTACATCATTTTCATGAAACTCAGAAAATCAAGGCACTGTCTGGTATACTCATGAACAGTAACAGGACATCCAATATTTCTCCAGTGCCACCTGGTCATAGGAATTTTAAAAATTTCATGGTATTTATCTATCCATTTCTCGAGCATGAAGTTGGAGGCACTGTGGATTTCAATTCATGCAGCAAACATTAAATGGTGAGGAAGCTCATTTCAATGAATTCTCTGGAGAACTCTCACAGGCAAGGCTTCCCAAAGAGTGGACAAAAGGTCACATTAGGCCAGGCCCATTGAGGTCTACAATGTGAGGTCCATGTGTGTTTTGACTCTCAACTATGGCTGCCATTTCTTTAAGAATAAAATCATGTGATATCCTTGCTGAGATTCCCAGGCCTCTGTGGAAAACCACCCGGGGCCTAGGTCTCAGTTTCCAAGAGCGACTTTCATGCTTGGCCTATTAAAATCCCAACAAAATTCATGACAATGTTTCTCTGAGTTCAGTTCCAAAACCCAGTCTCTAAGGGGTATCACACCAGAGTTCAAGCCTACGTGTACCCAGTCATTTTTTCCAATGCCACACAAATGACCAAAATTAAAACCAAAACACTCCCACATGGCCCTCATCTTATTCCATATAGGGAATCATCTTAACCTCTGGCTGGAGGTTTCCATGAGGGGCGCAGCCCAAGACAGTGTCCAAAATCAGCTCGTTTGCCCCTCATTTGCCTAACGTCAGGGTAGCCTGGACACAGTTTCTGTGAACCAGGAGTGAACAAATAAGCCTGCCGTTAATACTTCTGTGTTCCTCCAATTTGACGCCTACTGATTTTAGATATCGATTCTTTAGGTGATTTAGAGTCATGCAAAAACACAAGCACCTCTGCAGGGCTTTGAAAAACTCATTTGACCCAAAGAATCCCTATTCTCATTTGATGGAGTGCAGGAACCTAACAGAGGAAGGCAAGAGACTTCATCCACAATGAATGATATTTTTTGCCATTTTGGTTTTGGAAGCTCACATGGGATCATTCTTAAGATCCATCAGGTGCTGAGAATCTAAGTCACAGCCACACACAGGTCCAAGAGGCTGATAAAGACACATCCCTTTCGAAAGCAATTAAGCAAGAGCCACAGGTGAGGCCCATTCATTTCCATTTGAAAACTGTTTTCTTCAGGCTTCACAAAGGGGTGGCCTGAGCAAAGACCTTCCTGACATTCAGTGCAACACAACAATAAGTAAGCAAAAGGCCCAAAGCAGGGTTTCTGCAATGAGACTATCCTGGTCACACTGATATCTGAGTTTTCTGAGATGCTCGCCATTCTCTTCAGCTATCCAGTACATGGTCATGTCACAGAGCTTGGAGGTGGTACATATTTAGGACACAAATCCATGAGCCTATTCTGGAGAGTGGCCAGAATTCAGGAAGAAAACAACAACTTAGAAAGATAGCAGGTGTTGCACATCGATAAGACAAGCTGCAGTCCTTTCATATATTGGGCAGGATGAATTATGGTAAGATTTATACTAGACAGGACACATCCATTAATGCATTCTCTTTTCTAATGTGTACAACAACGGACACAGTGGGATACACAGAAACAGAAACACTCGCCGTGTCAAATGACTTACTAGAAACTGTCCAGTCCAATCCAAACAAACCGCCTCTCCTATCTATTCTCAGAACATGAGACAAAACAACAAACCCACACCCACTCCCGCAAAGGCACCTCCTTCCCCCAAGTAGGTCTGTGACTATCCGGAGTGTCCTCTGACCAGTGGGCCATACAATGTTCCCCCGAAATGGCCTGTCTTCTCTCAGATTGTGTTTCCTTGACCAACTCTGTGAAGATGTCAGGAAAAAGTGGTTATCCACTACCTGTTTTCTCAGAAATGGTCCACCTTCAGAGCTCTCCTGACATTTGGCCATTCTCACATCATTAGGTACCAAGAAAATTGACTCTGTCCTTGGGAAATCCAAACAAGTGAGCCCACTGGGACTGGGACTGGGACTGCATCTGGGTGCCTGGCTTCTTGGATACCAAGTTCAGAGAGTTCCATCACCAAGGAAATGAGGTATGTCACATTCTTTGGAACTGAATGAGGTCACTGCCTTGGCAACCACTTTGTCCTAACAGTTGCTTCCAAGGGTAACATAAGATGGAGGTTGCCCCTACTTCCTGTGACACTTTCATAAGGTAGAATGTATATCAACCATTGGCACCCGGGAACAACTCTCCACTAAGGCCTGGTTTGGTCCCTCTTCTCTACAATAAGAAGAGAGATGCAGATTCAGAAACATCCCTTCATTCTGACCAGGTTGTTTGCCATGGAAGATGACTTTTGCTCTCTCAGTTGCTTCATACCTGTGTACAACTTCTCCAGGTATCATTTTTGCATGGACATTTGAGGTTCTCATTAGGTGGAAGGTCCCCAACTTTCCTGTATTGTAAGAACCACTCCGTCCCTGCTCTTCTGTAAAATGATTGAGGGAACAGTGTATACTTGGGGTTAAAAACAGGTTTGATTTGGGTTACGAACGATTCTGTGCGATGAATAATGGTATTGGTAACCTGCAATATTTACAAGAATATAGAGGTGATATGTAAGTATGAAAAGAG
This sequence comes from Callospermophilus lateralis, assembly GCF_048772815.1. Taxonomy (NCBI): domain Eukaryota; kingdom Metazoa; phylum Chordata; class Mammalia; order Rodentia; family Sciuridae; genus Callospermophilus; species Callospermophilus lateralis. Next base: position 135,374 of record NW_027513325.1, on the reverse strand, counting down.
AAATCTAGGTATGATTTGAAGCCCAGAAGGGTTTTGCCCTTGATTGGGATACTTAGCTTTGAATTATGTTCTGCAAAGATGTCTCAGATAATTCGATATACAATGGCATAGGACATTGTACATTGGATGATTTAATTTAGAAGAGAACATCCAGTCAAAAAGGGATATTCAGTATGATTAGAAAGATAGTCGGTAGGTTTAGGAAGAAGAGTGAGTATAGGATTTGGACCAAAAGTTCTTTAGCAATACACTTTTGGTTATAGAGTGAATGTAAATGTCAGCTCATATGAAGAGTCAGTCACTATGTTGAACTGGGGAAAATATGTAGAAAAGCAGATATCATTAGAAACATTACGAAATCAGGCAAATTATAAAGTGAGTGATAGAATTGGACATTTTCAACAGGGTTGGGTTTGAATATATAAATTAGGAAAAAACAAAAATGTAGTCACCAATAGGATTGACAATTGACAGCATTAGGCAACCTGGACACGGATGTTTTTAGAAATCCATGTTCACCTTCCATTTAGGATTTGGTACAATCATAAGTGTGACCTTTCCATTTTTGTCCAGAATATTACTGTGATAATGAGGTGACATGAGTATTTCTTTAACCATTTCTGGGAGCAATATATTGAAGATGTAAAATAGAATCGGGGTAGAAAGAGGTGTACCCTGTTTCTATGAACATAGAGAAAAAGCATGAATAGACCATACTGTGAATAAATAATATAACTTTTTTGAACTTGAAATAATGAATTGAACTGATATCTGAAAAATTAAAGGAAATCGTATATTGATATACAATCATTCATTCCAACCAGTGATATATCTATGGAAATATTAGTGTTTTGGTTTATCATGAAGAGTGTGTGAGGTTTGCTTAAAAATGATTATGGAAATTCAAAATAATGTGTATGGAAAGAAGTCTCATGAAAAGACCAGTCAAGAAACCCTGAGAATACATGTGTTCAGAAGCAAGAAGTGATTAAAGTTGAAACAAATGCCTATTAATTTGTGAACTTGTGGATGAAATGTATATCCTATGATGTGCAAAAACTGAAGAAACAATAATGTACCAGTGTCGAATACAAATGAATGACAAATTACATATCATGTCCCATAGGAGTCTACTTGCATTGATGTTAGACTGGGTCAGTTACTGTAGAATAATTAGGATTTGTATGCACCATTCACTGAAGTTAGTTTTCAGTACTAGGAAACAAATATGTATTTCAGGTGGATGAATATTTCTGATTATAATCTTGTGAAAAGTGGATTATAAATCCACATACATGAACATGAATGAATTTAGAGAGTGTATATTAGACATATATATTTCATATTTTGAAAAATTTGGAGAGTATATCTATATCTACACACACACACACACACACACACACACAAACACACACAACACTCACAGACATTAAAAAGTGCCAATATACATGCGAACCGAAATTCATCAGTAAATATATATCATCCACAGATGCAAACATATTTATTTTACTGAACATGAGTTTATGTATAATGTTGTTCTACTCGGACGCTCTCCTATAGGTTGAATTTTCATTTCCAACAGCATTTAGGAGGAGTGAACTCTTCTCACAATTTGTATCTGCCAAGACAGCCACCTCACAAAAATGTACGTGTGATACCTGGTAGGATTCTATATATGCATATAAATATACTTGTGTGAATAGGCTCCAGAAAAGGGAAACAAGCATTCACATATTTGTTAAGTTTAAAAACACATGGAGAATATTTCCATTAAAATTTGACTAGATTTATATCTCCTAACTAATATAATGCAAATGTCACGTCCAACTATACAACATGTCTCCTCTGAAGTGCTTGTATTTCTATTGTGTTGGGTTAATTTTCCCCATTATATTAGGATGAATAGTCTGAGTCTACTTGGTATGGGTTAGTGTCAGGGATTCAGTACTTCGAATGGAAAATTGGAAAATGAATCCAATGAGTATGTAAATATATGCTGCACAAATATCCTCCCGCTCTCATCCAGAAGAATGCCTTGACATTACCTTCACCCCAAGTAAGACACAATTAGAGGAGAAGAGTTACAAAATCAGTGAATACATATCTGGAATGGAAAATGCTCAGGAGCTCACAACCTTGGAGGTGGTAGAGGAGTTTCCAAAACTAAGGAACAGGGTAAACACTCCACAAACATGGAGCTCTGCTGGCCTAAAAACTTTTTGATAAACTGCCTCTGAGCTTCCGCACTTGAATTATATATTGTTTTCAAGAGATTTGGCTTCCTTTGTAGTGAGACCATCAAAGCTGGGTCTACATCTATGTGACCTGGAGGACATGGTTTCTTATTTTCCAATGAACAAGATGAAGCAGTGCTGAATCCTCTCTTTGTAGGTAAACTGAGGCCACTGAAGACAAATTGTGTCCCCGTGTGGACACCGAAGCCATTTGGTCCTCCTCCACATTTTGTGGTTATTTTTCTGCTGCACTGTGAGTTTGGTATTTGTTTCCCGAAATACTAGGAGCTAAACTGGGACACAGTGCTGGAGGGAGTTCTGTCACGTGTGGTGGGTCAGGGTCTACAAGAGAATGCACCAACTAGGCTTCTATCTCTCACTGCTTGCCCCATTGCCCCCATGTCCATATCAACCTGATTCTTCATTTTCCTCTGAAAACTCTCCATATAACAAGATGCCTTTACATATAAGGGTCTGCTGGCTGCACCATGTCAGTTACAAGCCCTTTGGAATCCAATGGTAGATCCACATGGCCCTACCACGGATGTTGTATCAAACACCTCCCCACCACTGCTCTATACCCACTACTCAGCAGGCTCCAACTTACTGGCATCTCTGTTCTACACCATTTTCATGAAACTCAGTAAGTCAAGGCACTGTCTGGTATACTCATAATCAGCAACAGGACATCCAATGTTTCTCCAGTGCCACCTGGTCATAGGAATTTCAAAAATTTCATGGTATTTATCTAGCCATTTTTCAAGCATGAAGTTGGAGGCAATGGGGGTTTCCATTCATTCAGAAAACATTAAATGGTGAGGAAGCTCATTTCAATGAATTCTCTGGAGAACTCTCACAGGCAAGGCTTCCCAAAGAGTGGAAAAAGGTCACATTAGGCCAGGCCCATTGAGGTCTACAATGTGAGGTCCATGTGTGTTTTGACTCTCAACTATGGCTGCCATTTCTTTAAGAATAAAATCATGTGATATCCTTGCTGAAATTCCCAGGCCTCTGTGGAAATCCACCCGGGGCCTAGGTCTCAGTTTCCAAGAGTGACTTTCATGCGTGGCCTCTTAAAATCCCAACAAAATTCATGGCAATGCTTCTCTGAGTTCAGTTCCAAAACCCAGTCTCTAAGGGGAATGACACCAGATTTCAAGCCCACGTACACCCAGTCATTTTTTCCAATGCCACACAAATGAACAAAATTAAAACCAAAACAAAAACCAAAACACTCCCACATGGCCCTCATCTTATTCCATATAGTCAATCATCTTAACCTCTGGCTGGAGGTTTCCATGAGGGGCGCAGCCCAAGACAGTGTCCAAAATCAGCTCGTTTGCCCCTCATTTGCCTAAAGTCAGGGTAGCCTGGAAACCGTTTCTGTGAATGAGGAGTGAACAAATAAGCCTGCCGTTAATACTTCTGTGTTTCTCCAATTTGAGGCCAACTGAATTTAGGTATCGATTCTTTAGGTGATTTCGAGTCATGCGAAAACACAAGCACCTCTTCAGGGCTTTGAAGAACTCATTTGACCCAAAGAATCCCTATTCTCATTTGATGGAGTGCAGGAACCTAACAGAGGAAAGCAAGAGACTTCATTCACAATGAATGATATTTTTTGCCATTTTGGGTTTGGAAGCTCACATGGGATCATTCTTAAGATCCATCAGGTGCTGAGAATCTAAGTCACAGCCACACACAGGTCCAAGAGTCTGATAAAGACACATCCCTTTCCAAAGCAATTAAGCAAAGAGCCACAGGGGAGGCCCATTCATTTCCATTTGAAAACTGTTTTCTTCAGGCTTCACAAAGGGGTGGCCTGAGGCAAAGACCTTAAAGACATTCAGTGCAACACAACAATAAGTAAGCAAAAGGCCCAAAGCAGGGTTTCTGCACTGAGACTTTTCTGGTCACACTGATATCTGAGTTTTCTGAGATGCTCGCCATTCTCTTCAGCTATCCAGTACGTGGCCATGTCACAGAGCTTGGAGGTGGTACCATTTTGGACACAAATCCATGAGCCTATTCTGGAGAGTGGCCAGAATTCAGGAAGAAAACTACAACTTAGAAAGATAGCAGATGTTGCACATCGATAAGACAAGCTGCAGTCCATTTATATATTGGCAGGATGAATTATGGGAAGATTTATACTAGACAGGACACATCCATTAATGCATTCTCTTTTCTAATGTCTACAACAATGGACACAGTGGAATACACAGAAACAGAAACACTCGCCGTGTCAAATGACTTACTAGAAACTGTCCACTCCAAACCAAACAAACCTACTTTCCTATCTATTCTCAGAACATGAGACAAAACAACAAACCCACACGCACTCCCACAAAGGCACCTCCTTCCCCCATGTAGGTCTGTGACTATCTGGGGTGTCCTCTGACTGGTGGGCCATACTATGTTTTCCCGAAATGTCCTGTCTTCTCTCCGATCTTGTTTTCTTGAACAACTCTGTGAAGAAGTCAGGAAAAAGTGGTTAGCCACTACCTGTTTTCTCAGGAAAGGTCCATTTTCAGAGCTCTCCTGGCATTTGGCCTTCCTCACATCATTAGGTACCAAGAAAACTGACTCTGTCCTTGGTAAATCCAAACAAGTGAGCCCACTGGGACTGGGACTGGGACTGCCTCTGGCTGCCTGGCTTCTTGGATACCAAGTTCAGAGAGTTCCATCACCAAGGAACTGAGGTATGTCACATTCTTTGGAACTGAATGAGGTCACTGCCTTGGCAACCACTTTGTCCTAACAGTTGCTTCCAAGGGTAACATAAGATGGAGTTTGCCCCTACTTCCTCTGACACTTTCATAAGGTAGAATGTATATCAACCATTGGCACCCTGGAACAGCTCTCCACCCAGGCCTGGTTTGGTCCATGTTCTCTACAATAAGAAGAGAGAGGCCGATTCAGACACATCCCTTCATCCTGACCAGGTTGTTTGCCATGGAAGATGACTTTTGCTCTCTCAGGTGCTTCATACCTGCTTACAACTTCTCCAGGTATGATTTGTGCATGGACATTTGAGGTTATCTTAATGTGGAAGGTCCCCAACTCTCCTGTATTGTAAGAACCACTCTGTCCCTGCTCTTCTGTAAAATGATTGAGGGAACAGTGTATACTGGGGGTTAAAAACAGGTTTGATTTTGGTTATGTATGACTCTGTGCGATGAATAATGGTATTGGGAACCTGAAATATTTACAAGAATATTGAGGTGAAATATAAGTATGAAAACACAAATGTAGGTATGATTTGAAGCCCAGAAGGGTTCTGCCCTTGATTGGGATACTGAACTTTGAATTATGTTCTGCAAATTTCTCTCAGATAATTTGATATACAATGGCATAGGACCTTGTACATTGGATGATTGAATTTAGAAGAGAACATCTAGTCAAAAAGGGATATTCAGTAGGATTAGGAAGATAGTCAGTAGGTTTCGGAAGAAGAGTGAGTATAGGATTTGGACCAAAAGTTCTTTAGCAATAGACTTTCAGTTATAGAGTGAAAGTATATTTCAGCACATATGAAGAGTCAGTCACTATGTTGAACTGGGGAAAATATGTAGAAAAGCAGATATCAATAGAAACATTACGAAATCAGGCAAAGTATAAAGTGAGTGATAGAATTAGACATTTTCAACAGGTTTGAGTTTGAATATATAAACTAGGAAAAAACAAAAATGTAGTCACCAATAGGATTGACAATTGACAGCATTAGGCAACCTGGAAATGGATGTTTTTAGAAATCCATGTTCACTTTCCATTTAGGCTTTGGTAAAATCATAAGTGTGACCTTTCCATTTTTTGTCCAGAATATTACTGTGATAATGAGGTGACATGAGTAATTCTTTCACCATTTCTGGGAGCAATATATTGAAGATGTAAAATAGAATCGGGGTAGAAAGAGGTGTACCCTGTTTCTATGAACATAGAGAAAAAGCATGAATAGACCATACTGTGAATAAATAATATAACTTTTTTGAACTTTAAATAATGAATTGAACTGATATCTGAAAAATTAAAGGAAGTCGTATATTGATATACAATCATTCATTCCAACCAGTTATATATCTAATGGAAATATTAATGTTTTGGTTTATCATAAAGAGTGTGTGAGTTTTGCTTCAAAATGATTATGGAAATTCAAAATAATGTGTTTGGAAAGAAGTCTCATGAAAAGACCATTCAAGAAACCCTGAGAATACATGTGTTCTGAAGCAAGAAGTGATTAAAGTTGAAACAAATGCCTATTAATTTGTGAACTTGTGGATGAAATGTATATCCTATGATGTGCAAAAACTGAGGAAACAATAATGTAGCAGTGTCGAATACAAATGAATGACAAATTACATATCATGTCCCATAGGAGTCTACTTGCATTGATTTTAGACTGGGTCAGTTACTGTAGAATAATTAGGATTTTTATGCACAATTCACTGAAGTTAGTTTTCAGTACTAGGAAACAAATATGTATTTCAAGTGGATGAATATTTATGATTATAATCATGTGAAAAGTTGATTACAAATCCACATACATGAACATGAATGAATTTAGAGAGTGTATATTAGACACATATATTCCATATTTTGAAAAATTTGGAGAGTATATCTATATCTATAACTACATCTATATATATATCTATATCTATCTATCTATCTATATATATATATATATATATATATATATATATACACACACACACACGCACACACACACACACACACACACACACACACACAACACTCACAGACATTAAAAAGTACCAATATAAATGCCAATCGAAATTCATTAGTAAATATATATCATCCACAGATGCAATCATATTTATTTTACTGAACATGAGTTTATGTATAATGTTGTTGTACTAGGACGCTCTCCTATAGGTTGAATTTTCATTTCCAACAGCATTTAGGAGGAGTGAACTCTTCTCACAATTTGTATCTGCCAAGACAGCCACCTCACAAAAATGTACATGTGATACCTGGTAGGATTCTATATATGCATATAAATATACATGTGTGAATAGGCTACAGAAAAGGGAAACAAGAATTCACGTATTTGTTAAGTTTAAAAACACATGGAGAATATTTCAATTAAAATTTGACTAGATTTATAACTCCTACCTTATATAATACAAATGTCAAGTCCACCTATACAACATGTCTCCTCTGAAGTGCTTGTATTTCTATTGTGTTGGGTTAAATTTCCCCATTATATTAGGATGAACTGTCTAAGTCTACCAGGTATGGGTTAATGTCAGGGATTCAGTACTTCGAATGGAAAATTTGAAAATGAATACAATGCGTATGTAAATATATGCTGCACAATTTCCTCCCGCTCTCATCCAGAAGAATGCCTTGACATCACCTTCACCCCAAGTAAGACACAATTAGAGGAGAGGAGTTACAAAATCAGTGAATACATATCTGGAATGGAAAATGCTCAGCAGTTCACAAACTTGGAGGTGGTAGAAAAGTTTCCAAAACTAAGGGACAGGGTAACACTCCACAAACATGGAGCTCTGCTGGCCTAAAAACTTTTTGAGAAACTCCTCTGAGATTCCGCACTTGAAATATATGTTGTTTTCAGGAGATTTGGCTTCCTTTGTAGTGAGACTATGAGAGCTGGGTCTGCATCTATGTGACCTGGAGGACATGGTTTCTTATTTTCCAAAGAACTAGATGAAGCAGTGCTGAATCCTCTCTTTGTAGGTTAACTGATGCCACTGGAGACTAAGTGTCTCCCCGTGTGGACTGTGAAGCCATTTGGTCCTCCTCCACTTTTTGTGGTGTTTCTCCTGCTGCACTGTGAGTTTGGTATTTGTTTCACGAAATACTAGGAGCTAAACTGGGATACAGTGCTGGAGGGAGTTGTGTCACGTGTGGTTGGTCAGGGTCTGCAAGGGAATGCACCAACTAGGCTTCTATCTCTCACAGCTTGGCCCATTGCCCCCTTGTCCATATCAACCTGATTCTTCATTTTCCTCTGAAGACTCTCCATATAACAAGATGCCTTTACATATAAGGGTCTGCTGGCTGCACCATGTCAGTTACAAGCCCTTTGGAATCCAATGGTAGATCCACATGGCCCTACCACGGATGTTTTAGCAAACACCTCCCCACCACTGCTCTAGACCCACTACTCAGCAGGCTAAAACTTACTGGCATCTCTGTTCTACACCATTTTCATGAAACTCAGTAAATCAAGGCACTGTCTGGTATACTCATAATCAGCAACAGGACATCCAATGTTTCTCCAGTGCCACCTGGTCATAGGAATTTCAAAAATTTCATGGTATTTATCTAGCCATTTTTCAAGCATGAAGTTGGAGGCACTGTGGGTTTCAATTCATGCAGCAAACATTAAATGGTGAGGAAGCTCATTTCAATGAAATCTCTGGAGATGTCTAAAAGGCAAGGCTTCCCAAAGAGTGGACAAAAGGTCACATTAGGCCAGGCCCATTGAGGTCTACAATGTGAGGTCCATGTGTGTTTTGACTCTCAACTATGGCTGCCATTTCTTTAAGAATAAAATCATTTGATATCCTTGCTGAGTTTCCCAGGCCTCTGTGGAAATCCACCCGGGGCCTAGGTCTCAGTTTCCAAGAGCGACTTTCATGCGTGGCCTCTTAAAATCCCAACAAAATTCATGGCAATGCTTCTCTGAGTTCAGTTCCAAAACCCAGTCTCTAAGGGGAATCACACCAGAGTTCAAGCCCACGTGGACACAGTCATTTCTTCCAACTGTCACACAAATGACCAAAATTAAAACTGAAACACTCCCACATGGCCCTCATTTTATTCCATATAGTAACTCATCTTAACCTCTGGCTGGAGGTTTCCATGAGGGACGCAGCCCAAGACAGTGTCCAAAATCAGCTCGTTTGCCCCTCATTTGCCTAAAGTCAGGGTGGCCTGGACACAGTTTCTGTGAACCAGGAATGATCAAATAAGCCTGCCGGTAATTCTTCTGTGTTTCTCCAATTTGAGGCCTACTGATTTCAGGAATACATTCTTTATGTGATTTAAAGTTATTCGAAAACCCAAGCACCTCTGCAGAGATTTGAAGAACTCATTTGACCCAAAGAATCCCTATTCTCACTTATGGAGTTCAGGATTTTAACAGAGGAAGGCAAGAGAATTCATCCACAATGCAAGATTTTTTGCCTTATGGTTTTGGATGCACGCAGGGGATCATTTTTAGATTCATCAGGTGCTGAGAATCTAAGTCACAGCCACACACATGGCCAAGAGGCTGATTCAGACACATCCTTTCCCAAAGCAATGAAGCCAGAAGCCACAGGTGATGCCCATTCATTTCCATTTGAAAACTGTTTTCTTCAGTTTTCACAAAGGGGTGGCCTGAGGCAAAGACCTTCCTGACATTCAGTGCAACACAACAATAAGTCAGCAAAAGGCCCAAAGCAGGGTTTCTGCACTGAGACTTTCCTGGTCACACTGATATCTGAGTTTTCTGAGATGCTCGCCATTCTCTTCAGCTATCCAGTACATGGCCATGTCACAGAGCTTGGAGGTGGTACATATTTTGGACACAAAACCATGCGCCTATTCTGGAGAGTGGCAAGAATTCAGGAAGAAAACAGCAACGTAGAAAGATAGCAGGTGTTGCACATCGATAAGACAAGCTGCAGTCCATTCATATATTGGGCAGGATGAATTATGGGAAGATTTATACTAGACAGGACACCTCCATTAATGCATTCTTTTTAATGTCTACAACAACGGACACATTGGGATACACTGAAACAGAAACACTCGCCTGATCAAACAACTTACTAGAAACTGTCAACTCCAAACCAAACAAACAGCCTTTCCTACCTATTCTCAGAACATGAGACAAAACAACAAACCCACACCCACTCCCACAAAGGCACCTCCTTCCCCCAAGTAGGTCTGTGACTATCCGGAGTTTCCTCTGACTGGGGGCCATACTATGTTCCCCCGAAATGTCCTGTCTTCTCTCAGATCTTGTTTCCTTGTTCAACTCTTTGTAGTTTTCAGGAAAAAGTGGTGAGCCACTACCTGCTTTCTCAGGAAAGGTCCATCTTCAGAGTTCTCTTGGCATTAGGCCATCCTCACATCAGTAGGTACCAAGAAAACTGACTCTGTCCTTGGTAAATCCAAACAAGTGAGCCCACTGGGACTGGGACTGGGACTGCCTCTGGGTGCCTGGCCTCTTGGATACAAATTTCAGAGAGTTCCATCACCAAGGAAACGAGGTATGTCGCTTTCTTTGGAACTGAATGAGTCACTTCCTTGGCAACCACATTGTCCTAACTGTTGCTTCCAAGGGTCCCATGAGATGGAGGCTTCCCCTACTTCCTGTGACACTTTCACAAGGGAGAATGGTATATCAACCATAGGCACCCAGGAACAGCTCTCCACACAGGCCTGGTTTGGTCCATCTTCTGTACAATAAGAAGAGAGAGGCTGATTCAGACACATCCCTTCTTTCTGACCAAGATATTTGCCATGGAAGATGACTTTTGCTCTCTCAGGTCCTTCATACCTGCCTACAACTTCTCCAGGTATCATTTCTGCATGGAACTTTGAGGTTCTCATCAGGTGGAATATCCCCAACTTTCCTGTATTGTAAGAACCACTCTGTCCCTGCTCTTCTGTAAGATGATTGAGGGACCAGTGTATAATTGGGGTTAAAAACAGGTTTGATATGGGTTACGAATGATTCTGTGTGATGAATAATGGTATTGGGAACCTGCAATGCTTACAAAATATAGATGTGAAATATAAGTATGAAAACAGAAATCTAGGTATGATTTGAAGCCCATAAGGGTTCTGCCCTTGATTGGGATACTTAGCTTTGAATTATGTTCTGCAAAGATGTCTCAGATAATTCGATATACAATGGCATAGGACCTTGTAAATTGGATGATTGAATTTAAAAGAGAGCACCCAGTCAAAAAGGGATATTCAGTAGGATTAGGAAGATAGTCGGTAGGTTTAGGAAGAAGAGTGAGTATAGGATTTGGACCAAAAGTTCTTTAGCAATAGACTTTCGGTTATAGAGTGAATGTAAATGTCAGCACATATGAAGAGTCAGTCACTATGTTGAACTGGGGAAAATATGTAGAAAAGCAGAGATCAATAGAAACATTACGAAATCAGGCAAAGTATAAAGTGAGAGATAGAATTAGACATTTTCAACAGGATTGAGTTTGAATATATAAATTAGGAAAAAACAAAAATGTAGTCACCAATAGGATTGACAATTGACAGCATTAGGCAACCTGGACATGGATGTTTTTAGAAATCCATGTTCACTTTCCATTTAGGCTTTGGTACAATCATAAGTGTGACCTTTCCATTTTTTGTCCAGAATATTACTGTGATAATGAGGTGACATGAGTAATTCTTTCACCATTTCTGGGAGCAATATATTGAAGATGTAAAATCAGAATCGGGGGTACACAGAGGTGTACCCTCTTTCTATGAACATAGAGAAAAAGCATGAATAGATCATACTGTGAATAAATAATATAACTTTTTTGAACTTTAAATAATGAATTGAACTGATATCTGAAAAATTAAAGGAAATCGTATATTGATATAGAATCATTCATTCCAACCAGTTATATATCTAAACGAAATATTAGTGTTTTGGTTTATCATGAAGAGTGTGTGAGTTTTGCTTCAAAATGACTATGGAAATTCAAAATAATGTGTTTGGAAAGAAGTCTCATGAAAAGACGATTCAAGAAACCCTGACAATACATGTGTTCTGAAGCAAGAAGTGATTAAAGTTGAAACAAATGCCTATTAATTGGTGAACTTGTGGATGAAATGTATATCCTATGATTTGCAAAAACTGAAGAAACAATAATGTACCAGTGTCGAATACAAATGAATGACAAATTACATATCATGTCCCATAGGAGTCTACTTGCATTGATGTTATACTGGGTTGGTTACTTTAGAATAATTAGGATATGTATGCACCATTCACTGAAGTTAGTTTTCAGTACTAGGAAACAAATATATATTTCAGGTGGATGAATATTTCTGATTATTATCTTGTGAAAAGTTGATTATAAATCCACATACATGAACATGAATGAATTTAGAGAGTGTATATTAGACATATATATTTCATATTTTGAAAAATTTGGGGAGTATATCTATATCTATATCTATATCTATATCTATATCTATATCCACACACACACACACACACACACACAGACAACACTCACAGACATTAAAAAATACCAATATAAATGCCAATCGAAATTGATCAGTAAATATATATGATCCACAGATGCAAAAATATTTATTTTGCTGAACATGAGTTTATGTATAATGTTGTTTTACTAGGACGCTCTCCTATAGGTTGAATTTTCATTTCCAACAGCATTTAGGAGGAGTGAACTCTTCTCACAATTTGTATCTGCCAAGACAGCCACCTCACAAAAATGTACGTGTGATACCTGCTAGGATTCTATGTATGCATATATATATACATGTGTGAATAGGCTAAAGAAAAGGGAAACAAGAATTCACATATTTGTTAAGTTTAAAAACACATGGAGAATATGTCCATTAAAATTTGAATTCATTTATAACTCCTACCTTATATAATGCAAATGTCAAGTCCAACTATAAAACATGTCTCCTCTGAAGTGCTTGTATTTCTATTGTGTTGGGTTAATTTTCCCCATTATATTAGGATGAATAGTGTGAGTCTACTAGGTATGGCTTAGTGTCAGGAATTCAGCATTTCGAATGGAAAATTGGAAAATGAATCCAATGTGTATGTAAATATATGCTGCACAAATATCCTCCCGCTCTCATCCAGAACAATGCCTTGACATTACCTTCACCCCAAGTAAGACACAATTAGAGGAGAAGAGTTACAAAATCAGTGAATACATATCTGGAATGGAAAATGATCAGGAATTCACAACCTTGGAGGTGGTAGAGGAGTTTGCAAAACTAAGGGACAGGGTAAACACTCCACAAACATGGAGCTCTGCTGGCCTAAAAACTTTTTGAGAAACTGCCTCTGAGCTTCTGTACTTGAAATATATGTTGTTTTCAGGAGATTTGTCTTCCTTTGTAGTGAGACCATCAAAGCTGGGTCTGCATCTATGTGACCTGGAGGACATGGTTTCTTATTTTCCAATGAACAAGATGAAGCAGTGCTGAATCCTCTCTTTGTAGGTAAACTGAGACCACTGGGTACTAAGTGTCTCCCCGTGTGCACACTGAAGCCATTTGGTCCTCCTCCACTTTTTGTGGTGTTTTTGCTGCTGCACTGTGAGTTTGGTATTTGTTTCCCGAAATACTAGGAACTAAACTGGGACAAAGTGCTGGAGGGAGTTCTGTCACGTGTGGTGTGTCAGGGTCTGCAAGAGAATGCACCAACTAGGCTTCTACCTCTCACAGCTTGCCCAATTGACTGCATGTCCGTATCAACCTGATTCTTAATTTTCCTCTGAAAACTCTCCATATAACAAAATGCCTTTACATATAAGGGTCTGCTGGCTGCACCATATCAGTTACAAGCCATTTGGAATCCAATGGTAGATCCACATGGCACTACCATGGATGTTTTATCAAACACCTCTCCACCACTGCTCTAGACCCACTACTCAGCAGACTCCAACTTACTGGCATCTCTGTTCTACACCATTTTTATGAAACTCAGTAAATCAAGGCACTGTCTGGTATACTCATGATCGGCAACAGGACATCCAATGTTTCTCCAGTGCCACCTGGTCATTGGAATTTCAAAAATTTCATTGTATTTATTTAGCCATTTTTCAAGCATGAAGTTGGAGGCACTGTGGGTTTCAATTCATTCAGCAAACATTAAATGGTGAGGAAGCTCATTTCAATGAAATCTCTGGAGAACCCTCACAGGCAAGGCTTCCCAAAGAGTGAACAAAAGGTCACATTAGGCCAGGCCCATTGAGGTCTACAATGTGAGGTCCATGTGTGTTTTGACTCTAAACTATGGCTGCCATTTCTTTAAGAATAAAATCATGTGATATCCTTGCTGAGATTCCCAGGCCTCTGTGGAAATCCACCGGGGCCTAGGTCTCAGTTTCCAAGAGCGACTTTCATGCGTGGCCTCTTAAAATCCCAACAAAATTCATGCCAATGCTTCTCTGAGTTCAGTTTCAAATCCCAGTCTCTAAGGGGAATCACACCAGAGTTCAAGCCTACCTGGACCCAGTCATTTTTTCCAATGCCACACAAATGATCAAAATTAAAATCAAAACACTCCCACATGGCCCTCATCTTTTTCCATATAGTCAATCATCTTAACCTCTGGGTGGAGGTTTCCATGAGGGGCGCAGCCAAAGACAGTGTCCAAAATCAGCTCGTTTGCCCCTCATTTTCCTAAAGTCAGGGTAGCCTGGACACCGTTTCTGTGAACCAGGATTGAACAAATAAGCCTGCCGTTAATACTTCTGTGTTTCTCCAATTTGATGCCTACTGATTTTAGGTATCGATTCTTTAGGTTATTTCGAGTCATGCGAAAACACAAGCACCTCTGCAGGGCTTTCAAGAACTCATTTGACCCAAAGAATCCCTATTCTCATTTGATGGAGTGCAGGAACCTAACAGAGGAAGGAAAGAGACTTCATCCACAATGAATGATATTTTTTGCCATTTTGGTTTTGGAAGCTCACATGGGATCATTCTTAAGATCCATCAGGTTCTGTGAATCTAAGTCACAGCCACACACAGGTCCAAGAGGCTGATAAAGACACATCCCTTTCCAAAGCAATTAAGCAAAGAGCCACAGGTGAAGCCCATTAATTTCCATT
The DNA here is from genome assembly GCF_048772815.1 of Callospermophilus lateralis. Classification (NCBI taxonomy): domain Eukaryota; kingdom Metazoa; phylum Chordata; class Mammalia; order Rodentia; family Sciuridae; genus Callospermophilus; species Callospermophilus lateralis. The sequence continues at coordinate 120,316 of NW_027513325.1, read as the reverse complement.
TGAAAACTGTTTTCTTCAGGCTTCACAAAGGAGTGGCCTGAGGCAAAGACCTTCCTGACATTGAGTGCAACACAACAATAAGTAAGCAAAAGGCCCAAAGCAGGGTTTCTGCACTGAGACTTTCCTGGTCACGCTGATATCTGAGTTGTCTGAGATTCTCGCCATTCTCTTCAGCTATCCAGTACATGGCCATGTCACAGAGCTTGGAGGTGGTACATATTTTGGACACAAATCCATGAGCCTATTCTGGAAAGTGTCCAGAATTCAGAAAGAAAACAACAACTTAGAAAGATAGCAGGTGTTGCACATCGATAAGACAAGCTGCAGTCCTTTCATATATTGGGCAGGATGAATTATGGGAAGATTTATACTAGACAGGACACACCCATTAATGCATTCTCTTTTCTAATGTCTACAACAACGAACACAGGGGGATACACAGAAACAGAAAAACTCGGCGTGTCAAATGACTTACTAGAAACTGTCCATTCCAAACCAAACAAACCGCCTTTCCTATCTATTCTCAGAACATGAGACAAAACAACAAACCCACACCCACTCCCCCAAAGGCACCTCCTTCCCCCAAGTAGGTCTGTGACTATCCGGAGTGTCCTCTGACTGGTGGGCCATACTATGTTCCCCCAAAATGGACTGTCTTCTCTCAGATCTTGTTTCATTGACCAACTCTGTGAAGATGTCAGGAAAAAGTGGTTAGACACTACCTGTTTTCTCAGGAAAAATCCATCTTCACAGCTCTCCTGGCATTTGGCCATCCTCACATCATTAGGTACCAAGAAAACTGACTGTCCTTGGTAAATCCAAACAAGTGAGCCCACTGGGACTGGGACTTGGACTGCCTCTGGGTGCCTGGCTTCTTGGATACCAAGTTCAGAGAGTTCCATCACCAAGGAAATGAGGTATGTCACATTCTTTGGAACTGAATGAGGTCCCTGCCTTGGCACCCACTTTGTCCAAACAGTTGCTTCCAAGGGTAACATAAGATGGAGGTTGCCCCTACTTCCTGTGACACTTTCATAAGGTAGAATGTATATCAACAATTGGCACCCGGGAACAGCTCTCCACTCATGCCTGGTTTGGTCCATCATCTCTAAAATAAGAAGAGAGAGGCAGATTCAGACACATCCCTTCATCCTGACCAGGTTCTTTTCCATGGAAGAGGACTTTTGCTCTCTCTGGTGCTTCATACCTGCCTACAACTTCTCCAGGTATCATTTGTGCATGGAAATTTGAGGTTCTCATCAGGTGGAAGGCCCCCAACTTTCCTGTATTGTAAGAACCACTCTGTCCCTGCTCTTCTGTAAATTGATTGAGGGAACAGTGTATACTTGGGGTTAAAAACAGGTTTCATTTGGGTTAGGAATGATTCTGTGCGATGAATAATGGTATTGGAAACATGCAATATTTACAAGAATATAGAGTTGAAATATAAGTGTGAAAACAGAAATCAAGGTATGATTTGAAGCCCAGAATAGTGTTGCCCTTGATTGGGATACTTAGCTTTGAATTATGTTCTGCAAAGTTGTCTCAGATAATTCGATATACAATGGCATAGGACCTTGTAAATTGGATGATTGAATTTAGAAGAGAACATCCAGTCAAAAAGGGATATTCAGTAGGATTAGGAAGATAGTCGGTAGGTTTAGGAAGAAGAGTGAGTATAGGATTTGGACCAAAAGTTCTTTAGCAATACACTTTCGGTTATAGAGTGAATGTAAATGTCAACACATATGAAGAGTCAGTCAGTATGTTGAACTGGGGAAAATATGTAGAAAAGCCGATATCAATAGAAACATTACGAAATGAGGCAAAGTATAAAGTGAGTGATAGAATTAGATATTTTCAACAGGGTTGAGTTTGAATATATAAATTAGGAAAAAACAAATATGTAGTCACCAATAGAATTGACAATTGACAGCATTAGGCAACCTGGACATAGATGTTTTTAGAAATCCATGTTCACTTTCTATTTAGGCTTTGGTACAATCATAAGTGTGACCTTTCCATTTTTTGTCCAGAATATTACTGTGATAATGAGGTGACATGAGTATTTCTTTCACCATTTCTGGGAGCAACATATTGAAGATGTAAAATTAGAATTGGTTGTACAAAGAGGTGTACCCTGTTTGTATGAACATAGAGAAAAAGCATGAATTGACCATACTGTGAATAAATAATATAACTTTTTTGAACTTTAAATAATGCATTGAACTGATATCTGAAAAATTAAAGGAAATCGTATATTGATATACAATCATTAATTCCAACCAGTTATTTATCTAATGGAAATATTAGTGATTTCTTTTATCATGAAGAGTTTGTGAGTTTTGCTTCAAAATGATTATGGAAATTCAAAATAATGTGTTTGGTAAGAAGTCTCATGAAAAGACCAGTCAAGAAACCCTGACAATACATGTGTTCTGAAGCAAGAAGTGATTAATGTTGAAACAAATGCCTATTAATTTGTGAACTTGGGGATGAAATGTATATCCTATGATGTGCAAAAACTGAAGAAACAATAATGTACCAGTGTCGAATACAAATGAATGACAAATTACATATCATGTCCCATAGGAGTCTACTTGCATTGATGTTAGACTGGGTCAGTTACTGTAGAATAATTAGGATTTGTATGCACCATTCACTGAAGTTAGTTTTCAGTACTAGGAAACAAATATGTATTTCAGGTGGATGAATATTACTGATTATAATCTTGTGAAAAGTTGATTATAAATCCACATACATGAACATGAATGAATTTAGAGAGTGTATATTAGACACAATACATTTCATATTTTGAAAAATTTGGAGAGTATATCTATATGTATATCTATATCTACACACACACACACACACACACACACACACACACACACAACACTCACAGACATTAAAAAGTACCAATATAAATGCCAATCGAAATTCATCAGTAAATATATGTCATCCAGAAATGCAAAAATATTTATTTTACTGAATATGACTTTATGTATAACGTTGTTCGACTAGGACGGTCTCCTATAGGTTGAATTTTTATTTCCAACAGCATTTAGGAGGAGTGAACTCTTCTCACAATTTGTATCTGCTAAGACAGGCACCTCACAAAATGTACGTGTGATACCTGCTAGGATTCTATGTATGCATATATATATACATGTGTGAATAGGCTAAAGAAAAGGGAAACAAGAATTCACATATTTGTTAAGTTTAAAAACACATGGAGAATATGTCCATTAAAATTTGAATACATTTATAACTCCTACCTTATATAATGCAAATGTCAAGTCCAACTATACAACATGTCTCCTCTGAAGTGCTTGTATTTCTATTGTGTTGGGTTAATTTTCCCCATTATATTAGGATGAATAGTCTGAGTCTACTAGGTATGGCTTAGTGTCAGGAATTCAGCATTTCGAATGGAAAATTGGAAAATGAATCCAATGTGTATGTAAATATATGCTGCACAAATATCCTCCCGCTCTCATCCAGAAGAATGCCTTGACATTACCTTCACCCCAAGTAAGACACAATTAGAGGAAAAGAGTTACAAAATCAGTGAATACATATCTGGAATGTAAAATGCTCAGGAGTTCACAACCTTGGAGGTGGTAGAGGAGTTTGCAAAACTAAGGGACAGGGTAAACACTCCACAAATATGGAGCTCTGCTGGCCTAAAAACTTTTTGAGAAACTGCCTCTGAGCTTCCGCCCTTGAAATATATGTTGTTTTCAGGAGATTTGTCTTCCTTTGTAGGGAGACCATCAAAGCTGGGTCTGCATCTATGTGACCTGGAGGACATGGTTTCTTATTTTCCAATGAACAAGATGAAGCAGTGCTGAATCCACTCTTTGTAGGTAAACTGAGGCCACTGGGGACTAAGTTTCTCCCCATGTGGACTGTAAAGCCATATGGTCCTCCTCCACTTTTTGTGGTTTTTTTGCTGCTGCACTGTGAGTTTGGTATTTGTTTCACGAAATACTAGGAGCTAATCTGGGACAGAGTGCTGGAGGGAGTTCTGTCACGTGTGGTGGGTCAGGGTCTGCTAGAGAATGCACCAAATAAGCTTCGATCTCTCACAGCTTGCCCCATTTCCCCCTTGTCCATATCAACCTGATTCGTAATTTTCCTCTGAAAACTCTGCATATAACAAGATGCTTTTACATATAAGGGTCTGCTGGCTGTACCACGTCAGTTACAAGCCATTTGGAATCCAATGGTAGATCCACATGGCCCTACCACGGATGTTTTATCAAACACCTCCCCACCACTGCTCTAGACCCACTACTCAGCAGGCTCCAACTTACTGCCATCCTATTCTACACCATTTTCATGAAACTCCGTAAATCAAGGCACTGTCTGGTATACTCATGATCAGCAACAGGACATCCAATGTTTCTCCAGTGCCACCTGGTCATAGAAATTTCAAAAATTTCATGGTATTTATCTAGCCATTTTTCAAGCATGAAGTTGGAGGCACTGTGGGTTTCAATTCATTCAGCAAACATTAAATGGTGAGGAAGCTCATTTCAATGAAATCTCTGGAGAACTCTCACAGGCAAGGCTTTCCAAAGAGTGGTCAAAAGGTCACATTAGGCCAGGCCCATTGAGGTCTACAATGTGAGGTCCATGTGTGTTTTGACTCTCAACTATGGCTGCCATGTCTTTAAGAATAAAATCATGTGATATCCTTGCTGAGATTCCCAGGCCTCTTTGGAAATCCACCCGGGGCCTAGGTCTCAATTTCCAAGAGCGACTTTCATGCGTGGCCTCTTGAAATTCTAACAAAATTCATGGCAATGCTTCTCTGTGTTCAGTTCTAAAACCCAGTCTCTAAGGGGAATCACACCAGAGTTCAAGCCCACGTGGACCCAGTCATTTTTTCCAATGCCACACAAATGACCAAAATTAAAACCGAAACACTCCCACATGGCCCTCATCTTATTCCATATAGTAACTCATCTTAACCTCTGGCTGGATGTTTCCATGAGGGGCACAGCCATAGACAGTGTCCAAAATCAGCTCGTATTCCCCTCATTTGCCTAAAATCAGGGTGGCCTGGACACCGTTTCTGTGAACCAGCAATGATCAAATAAGCCTGCCGTTAATTCTTCTGTGTTTCTTCAATTTGAGGCCTACTGATTTCAGGAATAGATTCTTTATGTGATTTAAAGTTATTCGAAAACCCAAACACCTCTGCAGAGATTTGAAGAACTCATTTGACTCAAAGAATCCCTATTCTCACTAGATGGAGTTCAGGAACCTAACAGAGGAAGGCAAGAGACTTCATCCACAATGAATGATTTTTTGCCCTTATGGTTTTGGATGCACGCATGGGATCATTCTTTAGATTCATAGGGTGCTGAGAATCTAAGTCACAGCCAAACACATGGCCAAGAGGCTGATTCAGACACATCCATTCTCAAAGCAATGAAGCCAGAAGCCACAGGTGATGCCCATTCATTTGTATTTGAAAACTGTTTTCTTCAGGTTTCACAAAGGGGTGGCCTGAGGCAAAGACCTTCCTGACATTCAGTGCAACACAACAATTAGTAAGCAAATTGCCCAAAGCAGGGTTTCTGCACTGAGACTTTCCTGGTCACACTGATATCTGAGTTTTCTGAAATGCTCGCCATTCTCTTCAGCTATCCATTACATGGACATGTCACAGAGCTTGGAGGTGGTACACATTTTGGACACAAAACCATGAGCCTATTCTGGAGAGTGGCCAGAATTCAGGAAGAAAACAGCATCTTAGAAAGATAGTAGGTGTTGCACATCGATAAGACAAGCTGCAGTCCATTCATATATTGGGCAGGATGAATTATGGGAAGACTTATACTAGACAGGACACATCAATTAATGCATTCTCTTTTTAATGTCTACAACAACGGACACATTGGAATACACCGAAACAGAAACACTCGCCTTGTCAAACAACTTACTAGAAACTGTCCACTACAAACCAAACAAACCGCCTTTCCTACCTATTCTCAGAACATGAGACAAAACAACAAACCCACACCCACTCCCACAAAGGCACCTCCTTACCCCAAGTAGGTCTGTGACTATCCGGAGTTTCCTCTGACTGCGGGCCATACTATGTTCCCCCGAAATGTCCTGTCTTCTCTCAGATCTTGTTTCCTTGTTCAACTCTGTGTAGTTGTCAGGAAAAAGTGGTTAGCCACTACCTGCTTTCTCAGGAAAGGTCCCTCTTTAGAGTTCTCCTGGCATTAGGCCATCCTCACATCAGTAGGTACCAAGAAAACTGACTCTGTCCTTGGTAAATCCAAACAAGTGAGCCCACTGGGACTGGGACTGGGACTGCCTCTGTGTGCCTGGCTTCTTGGATACAAATTTCAGAGAGTTCCATCACCAAGGAAATGAGGTATGTCACATTCTTTGGAACTGAATGAGGTCACTGCCTTGGCAACCACTTTGTCCTAACTGTTGCTTCCAAGGGTCCCATGAGATGGAGGCTTCCCCTACTTCCTGTGACACTTTCACAAGGTAGAATGGTATATCAACCATAGGCACCCAGGAACAGCTCTCCACACAGGCCTGGTTTGGTCCATCTTCTCTACAATAAAAAGAGAGAGGCTGATTCAGACACATCCCTTCATCCTGACCAGGTTATTTGCCATGGAAGATGACATTTGCTCACTCAGGTCCTTCATACCTGCCTACAACTTCTCCAGGTATCATTTCTGCATGGACCTTTGAGGTTCTCAGCAGGTGGAAGATCCCATAATTTCCTGTATTGTAAGAACCACTCTGTCCCTGCTTTTCTGTAAAATGAGATTGAGGGAACAGTGTGCGCTTAGGGTTAATAACAGGTTTGATTTGGGTTATGAATCATTCTGTGTGATGAATAATGGTATTGGGAACCTGTGATATTTACAAGAATATAGATGTGAAATAAAAGTATGAAAACAAAAATCTAGGTATGATTTGAAGCCCAGAAGTGTTTTCCCCTTGATTGGGATACTTAGCTTTGAATTATGTTCTGCAAAGATGTCTCAGATAATTCGATATACAAGGGAGTAGGACCTTGTACCTATGATGATTGAATTTAGAAGAGAACATCCAGGCAAAAAGTGATAATCGTTAGGATTAGGAAGATAGTCGATAGCTTTAGAAAGAAGAGTGAGTATAGGATTTGGACCAAATGTTCTTTACCAGTAGGGTTTCGGTTATGGAGTGAATGTAGTTGTCAGTACATATGAAGAGTCAGTCACTATGGTGAACTGGGGAAAATATGTAGAAAAGCAGATATCAATAGAATCATTACAAAATCAGGCAAAGTATAAAGTGAGTGATAGAATTAGTCATTTTCAGCAGGGTTGAGTTTGAATATATAAATTAGATGGAAACAAATATGTAGTCACCAACAGGATTGACAATTGATAGCATTAGGCAACCTGGACATGGATGTTTTTAGTAATCTATGTTCACTTTCCATTTAGGCTTTGGTACAATCATAAGAGTGACCTTTCCATTTTTTTGTCCAGAATATTACTGTGATAATGAGGTGACATGAGTATTTCTTTCACCATTTCTGGGAGCAATATATTGAATATTTAAAATTAGAATTGGTGGTACAAAGAGGTGTACCCTGTGTCTATGAACATAGAGATAAAGCATGAATAGAACATACTGTGACTAAATAATACAACTTTTTTGAACTTTAAATAATGAATTGAATTGATATCTGAAAAATTAAAGGAAATCATATATTGATACACAATCATTCATTCCAACCAGTTATATATCTCATGGAAATATTAGTGTTTTGGTTTATCATGAAGAGTGTGTGAGTTTTGCTTCAAAAGTGATTATGGAAATCTAAAATAATGTGTTTGGAAAGAAGTCTCATGAAAAGACCTGTCAAGAAACCCTGACAATACTTGTGTTCTGAAGCAAGAAGTGATTAAAGTTGAAACAAATGCCTATAAATTTGTGAACTTGTGGATGAAGTGTATAACTTAAAATGTGCAAAAACTGAAGAAATAATAATGTACCATTGTTGAATACATATGAACGTCAAATTACATATCATGTCCCATAGGAGTCTACTTGCATTGATGTTAGACTGGGTCAGTTTCTGTAGAATAATGAGGATTTGTATGCCCCATTCACTGAAGTTAGTTTTCAGTACTAGGAAACAATTATGTATTTCAGGTGGATGAATATTTCTGATTATAATCTTGTGAAAAGTTGATTATATATCCACATACATGAACATGAATGAATTTAGAGGGTTTACATTAGACACATATATTTTATATTTTGAAACATCTGCAGAGTGTACAGATATATTATACACACACACAAAAAAAAACACTCACATACATTTAATAGTAGCAATATATATGCGAATCGAAATTCATCAGTAAATATATATCATCCACAGATGCAAAAATATTTATTTTACTGAACATGAATTTATGCATAATGTTCTTCTACTAGGAAGCTCCCCTATAGGTTGAATTTTCACTTCCAACAGCGTTTAGGAGGAGTGAACTCTTCTCACAGTTTGTATATGCCAAGTCAGCCACCTCAAAAATGTACGTGTGATACCTGGTAGGATTCTATATGTGCATATAAATATACAAGTGTGAATAGGCTAAAGAGAAAGGGAAACAAGAATTCTCGTATTTTTTAAGTTTAAAAACTCAGGGAGAACTTCTTCGATTAAAAATTGACTAGATTTATAACTTTTACCTTATATAATGCAAAACGCAAGTCCAACTATACAACATGCCTCCAATGAACTGCTTGTATTTCTATAGGTTTGGCTTATTTTTCTCTATCATATTAGGATGAGTTGTCTGAGTCTAGTAGGTATGGGTTAGTGTCAGGGATTCAATATTTCAAAATGAAAATTGGAAAATGAATCCAATTTGTATGCATATATATGCTGCACAAATATCCTCCCACTCTCATCCAGAACAATGCCTTGACATTACCTTCACCCCAAGTAAGACAAAATTAGAGGAGAAGAGTTAGAAAATCAGTGAACACATATCTGGAATGGAAAATGCTCAGGAGTTCACAACCTTGGAGGTTGTAGAGGAGTTTCCAAAAGCAAGGGATAGAGTAAACACTCCACAAACATGGAGCTCTGCTGGCCTAAAAGCTTTTTGAGAAACTGCCTCTGAGATAGGCACTTGAAATATATGTTGTTTTCAGGAGATTTGGCTTTCTTTGTAGTGAGACCATCAAAGCTGGGTCTGCATCTATGAGACCTGGAAGACATTGTTTCTGATATTTCAATGAACATGAGGCAGCAGTGCTGATATTTTTCTTTTTAAGTAAACTGTGGCCTCTGGGGTCTAAGTGTCTCCCCGTTGAACTGTGAAGCCATTTGGCCCTCCTACACTTTTTGTGGGGTTTTTGCTGCTGCACTGGTAGTTTGGTATTTGCTTCATAAAATAGAAGGAGTTCAACTGGGACACAGTGCAGGAGGGACTTCTATCACGTGTGGTGGGTCAGGGACAGCATAAAAATGCACCAACCAATCTTCTATCCCTCAAAGCTTGCCCCATTGCATCCTTGTCCATAGCAACCTGATTCTGAACATTGCCCTGAATCCTCTCCATATAACAAGATGCCTTTACTTATAAGGGTCTGCTGGCTGCACCATGTAAGCCACAAGCCATTTGTAAGCCAATGGAAGATCCAAATTGCTCCAACACAGAAGTTTGATCACACTCCTGCCCACCACAACTCTAGGCCCACTTCTCAGGAGGCTGCAACTTACTGGGACCTCTGTTCTACACCATTTTCATAAAACCCAGTCAAGCAAGGCACTGTCAGGTACATCCATGATCAGCAGCAGGACATCCAAAGGTTTTCTAGTGCAACCTAGTCGTGGGAATTTCAAAAAATTCACGGTATTTATCTAGAAATTTTTCAAGGATGAAGTTGGAGGCACTGTGGGTTTCAATTTATTCAGAAACCATTAAATGGAGAGAAAGATTATTTCAATGAAAGCTCTGGAGAACCCTCACAGGCAAGGCTTCTCAAAGAGTGGACAAAAGGTCACATTTAGCCAGGCCCATTGAGGTCTACAATGTGAGGTCCATGTGTGTTTTGACTCTCAAATATGGCTGCCAAGTCTTTCGAATGAAATCATGTGATACCTTGGCTGAGATTCCCAGTTCTCTGTGCAAAGCCACTCTGGCGCTAGTTCTCAGTTTCCAAGGGTGACTCTCATACATGGCCTCTTTAATCCCAACACAATACATGGCAATACTTTTCTGAGGTCAGATTCTGAACTCAGTCTCTAAGGGGAATCACACCAAAGTTCAAGCCCAGGTAGACCCAGTTATGTCTTCCAACTGCCACACAAATATCCACAATTAAATCCAAAACACTCCCACATGTCACTCATCTTTTCTAAATACACACTCATCATAACCTCTGGCTGGAGGTTTCCATGAGGGGTGCGGCCCAAGACAGTGTCCAAAATAACCACCCTTGCCCCTCATTTGCCTAAAATCAGGATGGCCTGGACATCCTTCCAGTGAACCAGGAGTGATCAAATTGGCTGGCCATTAAGATGGCACTGCTTCTCCAATTTGAAGCCTACTGACTGTGGGGCTTAGAGTCTTTATGTGATTTGGAGTCATGAGAAAAATCAAGCACTTATGGGCTATCCTCTGCAGGGTTTTGAGGAACACATTTGAACCAAATGGTCACTATTCTCACTTGATGAAGGTCAGGAACCTTACAGAGGAATGTGAGAGACTTCATCCAAAATGAATGCTCTTTTGTCCATTTTGGTTTTGGATGCACACATGGGATCTTTCTTTAGATCCATCAGGTGCTAAAAATCTAAGCCGCAGCCTCACACAGGGCCAAAAAGCTGATTCAGACACATCCCTTTCCAAAGCAATTAAGCAAAGAGCCAGAGGTGATGCCCTTTCATTTCTGTTTGAAAACTATTTCTTTTGGCTCTACAAAGGTGTGGCCTGAGGCAAAGATGTTCCGGACATTCATGGCAACAGAACAATTGGTAAGCAAAAGGCCCAAAGCAGGGTTTCTCCATTAGAATTTTCTGGTCACACTCATATCTGAGTTTTCTGAGATGCTCCCATTCCCTTCAGCTATCCAGTACATGGCCAAGTCTCAGAGCTTGGAGGTGGTACATATTTTGGACACAAAAAAATGAGCCTATTCTGGAAATTGGCCAGGATTCAGGAAGAAAACAGGAACTTAGCAAGATTGTAGGAGTTGCCCACGCATAAGTCAAGCCACAGTCCATTCATAAATTGGGCAAGATGAATCTTGGGAAGCTTTCTACTAGTCAGAACACATACAATGATTCATTCTCTTTTCTAATGTCTAAAACCCCGGACACAGTGGGATACACAGACATAGAGACACTGGCCTTGTCAAACGACTTACCAGAAACAGTTCACTCCAAAACAAATAAACTGCCTTTCCTACCTATTCTCAGAACATGAGACAAAACCTCAAACCTACACCCACACACACAAAGGCAGCTCCTTCCCCCAAGTAGGTCTGTGACTATCAGGAGTGTCCTCTGACTGGTGGGCCATACTATGTTCTGATGAAATCGCCTGTCCTGTGTCAGATATGGTCTCATTGGCCCAATCTGTGAAGTTGTCACTAGCCAGCTGTGAGCCACTACCTGCTTTCTCAGGAAAGGCCTCTCTTCAGAGCTTTCCTGACATTTGTCCATCCTCACATCAGTAGGTACTCAGAAAGACTGACTCTGTCCTTGTTAAATCCAAACAAGTGAGACCACTGGGACTGGGAATGGGACTGGCTCTGCGTGCCTGGCTTCCCGGATCCCAAGTTCAGAGAGTTTCATCACCAAGGAAGTGAGGTGAGATTAATCTCTTCAGGAATTTAATGAGGTCACTGCCTTGGCAACCACTTTGTCCTAACAGTTGCTTCCAATAGTACTATGAGATGGAGGCAGCCCTTACTTCCTGTGACACTTTCAAAAGTTAGAATGGTATATCAACCATAGGCACCCAGGAACAGCTCTCCACACATGCCTGGTATGGTCCATCTTCTCTACATTAAGAAGAGAGAGGCTTATTCAGACAAAACCCTTCATCTTGGAAAGGTTGTTTGAGATGGAAGATAACTTTTTCTCTCTCAGGTCCTTCATAGCTGCCTAATCTTCTCCAGGGATCAAACCTGCATGGACCTTTGAGGTTCTCAGCAGGAGGCAGATCCCCTACATTCCTGTATTGTAAGACGAACTCTGTCCCTGCTCTTCTGTAAAGTTAGGTTGAGGGAAGAGTGTATGGTTAGGGTTATTAACATGTTTGATTTGGATTACGAATCCTTCTGCAGGATGATTAATAGTATTGGGAACCTGTGATATTTATAAGATTATAGAGGTGAAATATAAGTATGAAAACAGAAATGTTGGTAAGATTTGAAGCCCAGAAGGGCATTAGGCCCTTGATTGGGATACTTAGCTTTTAATTACGTTCTACACAGATGTCTCAGATAAATTGATAATCAATGGCATAGGACCTTATACCTTGGATGTTTGATTTTAGAAGAGAACATCCACTCAAATTGAGATAGTCGGTGGGATTAGGAAGATAGTCGGTAGGTTTATAAAAAAAGAGTGAGTATAAAAATTGGACAAAAAGTTCTGTAGCATTAGGGTTTCGGTTATAGAGTGAATATAAATGTCAGCACATGTGAAGAGTCAGTCACAATGATTAACTGGGGAAAATATGTAGGAAGGAAAATATCAATAGAGACATTACGAAATGAGGCAATTATATAGTGAGTGATAGGATTAGACATTTTCAACAGGGTTGAGATTGAATACATAATCTTAGGAAGAAACAAATATGTAGTCACCAATAGGAATGACATTTGAAAGCATTAGGCAACCTGGACATGGATGTTTTTAGTAAGCCATGTTCACTTTCAATTTAGGATTTGGTACAATCATAAGTGTGACCTTTGCATTTTGTGCCCAGAAAATTATTGTGATCAAATATATATGTAGATCATATGATGTGTGTATTTCTTCCACCATTTCTGGGAGCAATATTTGAGGACACATAAATTAGTATTGTGGGTACCAAGTGGTGTACCCTGTGTCAATGAATATAGAGATAATGCATGAATAGACCATAGTGTGAATAAATAATATAACTTTTTTCTCTTTAAATAATGGATTGAATTGATATCTTAAAATATATAGGAAATCATATATTGACATACAATCATTCACTCCAACCAGTTACATATATAATGGTAATCTTAGGGTTATTGTTTATCATGAAGTGTGTGTGAGTTTTGTTTCAAAAGTGTTTATGGAAATCGAAAATAATGTGTTTGGAAAGAAGTCTCATGAAAAGACCAGTCAAGAAATATGGAGGAATCCATGTGTTCTGAAGCTGGAATTGATTGAAAGTGAAACAAATGCCTATAACTTTCCTAAATTGTGGATGAAATATATATCCTGTGATGTGCATATACTGATGAAATAGTAATGTACCAGTGTTGAATAAAAATGAAGGTCAAAGTACACATCATGTCCCATAGGAATCTACTTGCATTGAAGTTAAACTGGGTCAGTTACTGTAGAAATATTAGGATTGCATGCATTATTCACCATAGTTAGTTATATTTCATTTTTATTTATGGTTGTTCAAAACATTACATAGTTGTTGTTATAACATATTTCACACTTTGATTCAAGTGCGTTATAAACTCCCATTTTTACCCCGTGTACAGATTACAGAATCACATCAGTTACACATCTATTGATTCACATATTGCCATACTAGTGTCTATTGAATTCTGCTGCCTTTCCTATCCTCTACTATCCCCCCTCCCCTCCCCACCCCTCCCCTCTTCTCTCTCTACCCCCTCTACTGTAATAAATTTGTCCCCATTGTATTATTTTTCTCTTTCCCCTCACTTTCTCTTGTATGTAATTTTGTATAACCCTGAGGGTCTCCTTCCAATTCCATGCAATTTTCCTTCTCTCTCCCTTTCCTTTCCACCTCTCATCCCGCTTTAATGTTAATCATCTTGTCATGCTCTTCGTCTCTCCTCTGTTCTTAGTTACTCTCCTTATATCAAAGATGACATTTGGCATTTGTTTTTTAAGGATTGGTTAGCTTCACTTAGCATAATCTGCTCTAATGCCATCCATTTCCCTCCAAATTCTATGATTTTTTTTTATTTTTCAATGCAGAGTAATACTCCATTGTGTATAAATGCCACAGTATTTTATCCATTCTTTCATTGAAGGTTATCTAAGTTGGTTTCACAGTCTTGCTGTTGTGAATTGTTCTGCTATGAACATCGATGTAGCAGTGTCCCTGTAGCATGCTGTTTTTAGGTCTTTAGTGAATAGACTGAGTAGGGGAATAGCTGGGTCAAATGGTGGTTCCATTCCCAGCTTTCCAAGAAATTTTCATACTGCTTTCCAAATTGGCTGCACCAATTTGCAGTCCCACCAGCAATGTAGAAGTGTACCTGTTTCCCCACATCATTGCCAGAACTTGTTGTTTGACTTCATAATGGCTGCCAATCTTACTGGAGTGAGATGGTATCTTAGGGTGGTTTCGATTTGCATTTCTCTGACTGCTGGAGATGGTGAGCATTTTTTCATGTACTTGTTGATTGATTGTAAGTCCTCATCTGATAAGTGTCTGTTGAGGTCCTCAGCCCATTTGTTGATTGGGTTATTTGTTATCTTATTGTCTAATTTTTTGAGTTTTTTGTATACTCTGGATATTAGGGCTCTATCTGAAGTGTGAGGAGTAAAGATTTCTTCCCAGGATGTAGGCTCCCTATTTACCTCTCTTATTGTTTCTTTTGCTGAGAAAAAACTTTTTAGTTTGAGTAAGTCCCATTTGTTGATTCTAGTTATTAACTCTTGTGCTATGGGTGTCCTATTGTGGAATTTGGAGCCCGACCCCACAGTATGTACATCGTAAGCAAATTTTTCTTCTATCAGACACTGTGTCTCTGATTTGATATCAAGCTCCTTGATCCATTTTGAGTTAACTTTTGTGCATGGCAAGAGAAAGGGATTCAGTTTCAATTTGTTACATATGGATTTCCAGTTTTCCCAACACCATTTGTTGAAGATGCTATCCTTCCTCCATTGCATGCTTTTAGCCCCTTTATCAAATATAAGATAGTTGTAGTTTTGTGGATTGGTTTCTGTGTCCTCTATTCAGTACCATTGGTCCACAAGCCTGTTTTGGTACCAGTACCATGCTATTGTTGTTACTATTGCTCTGTAGTATAGTTTGAAGTCTGGTATCGCTCTACCGCCTGATTCACACTTCCTGCCTAGCATTGTTTTTGCTATTCTGGAACTTTTATTTTTCCATATGTATTTCATGATTGCTTTCTTTATTTCTACAAGAAATGCCTTTGGGATTTGATTGGCATTGCATTAAACCTATAGAGAAATTTTGGTAATATCACCATTTTGATGATGTTAGTTCTGCCTTTCCATGAACAGGGTATATTTTTACATCTTCTAAGATCTTCTTATATTTCTCTCTTTAGGGTTGTGTAGTTTTCATTGTATGAGACTTTCCCCTCTTTTGTTAGGTTGATTCCCATCTTTTTTTTTTTTAGGATATTGTGAATGGAGTGGTTGTTCTCATTTCCATTTCAGAGGATTTGTCCCTGATATAGAGGAATGCCTTTGATTTATGCGTGTTGATTTTATATCCTGCCACTTTGCTGCATTCATTTATTAGCTCTATTAGTTTCTTTGTAGACCCTTTTGGGTCTGCTAGGTATAGAATCATGTCATCTGCAATAGTAATAATTTAAGTTGTTCTTTTCCTATTTTTATGCCTTTAATTTCTTCCGTCTGTCTAATTGCTCTGGCCAGTGTTTCGAGAACTGTATTGAACAGAAGTAGTGAGAGAGGGCATCCCATTCTTGTTCCAGATTTTAGAGGGAATGCCTTCAATTTTTCTAGATTCAGAATGATGCTAGCTTGAGGATTAGCATAGATTGCTTTTACAATATTGAGGTATGATCCTGTAATTCCTAGTTTTTCTAGAGTTTTGAAGATAAAGGGATGCTGTACTTTGTCGAATGCTTTTTGTGCATCTATCGAGATGATCATATGGTTCTTATTTTTAAGTCTATTGATGTGGTGAATAACATTTATTGATTTTCGTATATTGAACAAGCCTTGTATTCCATGGATGAATCCTACTTGATCATGGTGCACAATTTTTTTAATATGTTTTTGTATCTGATTCACCAGAATTTAATTAGGGATTATTGCATTTAGATTCCTTAGGGATATTGGTCTGTAGTTTTCTTTGTTTGAAGTGTTTATGTCTGGTGTAGAAATCAGGGTGATATTGGCCTGGTAGAATGAATTTGGAAGATCTCCCTCTTTTTCAATTTCCTGAAATAGCTTGAAAAGTATTGGTATTAGTTCATATTTAAAGGGTTTGTAAAACTCTGCTGTATACCCATACTGTCCTGGTCTTTTCTTAGTTGGTAATCTTTGGATGGTTTCTTCTATTTCCTCAATTGATACTGGTCTGTTTAGGTTGTCTATATCCTCCTGACTCAATCTGGACAGATCATATGACTTAAGAAATTTTTCGATGCTTTCACTATCTTCTATTATATTGGAGTATAACGAATCAAATTAATTTCTGATTATCTTCTGTATTTCAGAAATATCTGCTGTGATTGCCAGGGGGTGACAAATAACTTGTGTAGATTGATACAGCAGGAATGGAAGCCGTTTATTGTAGCATCTGAGCGATATTTATACATTTTATATAGCTTATCTAATTAGCATAAAATAGATCCAGCAGTGAACCAATAAGGAATCTCCACACTTAATGGCTTGCTTTTGTTACTTCACAAACCACTCTCTATGGCATTTTTCCAGGCGCCATCCAGACTTGTTTACAGACCCTAACATTTCTCTGGCAAAATACCAGGTGCCATCCTGACTTGTTTATATACCTTAACATGTGATGTTGCCCTTTTCATCCCGTATGCTAGTAATTTGAGTTTTCTCTCTTCTTCTCTTCATTAGCATGGCTAAGGGTCTGTCGATTTTATTTATTTTTTCAAAGAACCAACTTTTAGTTTTCTCAATTTTTTCAATTGTTTCTTTTGTTTCGATTTCATTAATTTCAGCTTTGATTTTAATTAAATCTTACCTTCTCCTTATTTTGCTGTTGTTTTCCTCTTCTTTTTCTAGGATTCTGAGATGAAGTATGACATCATTTATTTGTTTTGTTTTTTTTTTCTTTTTTTAAGGAATGAAATCCAAGCAATGAATTTTCCTCTTAGAACGGATTTCAGTGTGTCCCATAGATTCTGATATGTTGTGCCTGTGTTTTCATTTATCTCTAAGAATTTTTTAATTTCCTCCTTGATGTCTTCTATAACCCATTGATCATTCAGTAACCTATTGTTCATTCTCCAAGTGATGCATGATTTTTCCTTCCTTCGTTTATCATTGATTTTTAGTTTATATTAGATTATGATCAGATAAGATGCATGGTATTATCTCTACTTCTTTATATTGTCTAAGAATTGCCCTGTGACATAATATATGATCTATTTTTGAGAAGGATCCATGTGCTGCTGAGGAAAAATGTAACTGCTTGATGTTGAGGAGTATATTCGATATATGTCAATTAAGTCTAGGTTATTAATTGTGTTATTGAGTTCTATAGTTTTCTATTTCAACTTTTGTTTGGAAGACCTGTCCAGTGGTGAGAGAGGTGTGTTGAAGTCTCCCATGATTATTGTATGGTGGTCTATTAGACTCTTGATCTTGAAAAAAGTTTGTTTGATGGACATAGCTGCACCATTGTTTGGGGCATATATATATTTATAATGGTTATGTCTTGTTGGTGTATGGTTCTCTTGAGCAGTATGTAGTGTCCCTCTTTATCCCTTTTGATTAACTTTGGCTTGAAATCTATTTTATTTGATATGAGTATGGACACTCCTGCTTGTTTCCGAAGTCCATATAAGTGATATGATTTTTCCCAACCTTTCACCTTCAGTCTATGTATGTCTTTTCCTATCAAATGCGTCTCCTGTAGGCAGCATATTATTGGGTCTTGTGTTGTGATCCATTCTACTAGCCTGTGTCTCTTAATTGGTGAGTTTAAGCCATTAACATTTACGGTTATTATTGAGATAATGGTTGTTCTTCCAGCCCTATTTGTTTATTTATGTTATTAAACATGGATTGTTTTCTACATTGATTATTTCCCCCTTTTACTGTACTACCTCCCACTGTTGGTTTTTATTGTTATTTTCCATTTCCTCTTCCTGTAATATTTTGCCGATGATGTTTTGAAGAGATGGTTTTCTAGCTACAATTTATTTTAACTTTTTTTTTAACATAGAAGGTTATGATTTTATCTTCCATCCTGATGCTTAATTTCACTGGATACACAATTCTTGGTTGGAATCCATTTTCTTTCAGTGTTTGAAAAATGTTAATCCAGGATCTTCTAGCTTTCAGAGTCTGTGTTGAAAGATCAGCTGTTATCCTGATTGGTTTACCCCTAAATGTAATCTGCTTTTTTTTTCTCTTGTAGCATTTAAATTTCTCTCCTTATTGTGTACGTTGGGCATCTTCATTATAATGTGTCTAGGTGTGGATCTCTTATGATTTTGCACATTCGGCGTCCTGTAGGCTTCTAGGACTTGGGAGTCAGTCTGATTCTTCAAGTCTGGGAAGTTTTCTCGTATTATTTCATTGAATACATTGCTCATTGCTTTGGTTTGGACCTCTATACCTTCCTGTATTCCAATGACTCTTAAGTTTGGTCTCTTTATGTTATCCCGTATTTCTTGGATATTCTGTTGATGGTTTCTTAACAGTCTTGCTGAGCTGTCTATGTTCTTTTCAAGTTGGAATACTTTGTCTTCATTGTCTGATGTTCTATCTTCTAAGTGTTCTACTCTGCTGGTAGTATTCTCAATTGAGTTTTTAAGTTGGTTTATTGCTTTCTGCATTTCTAGGATTTCTGTTTGTTATTTTTTACAACCTCTATCTCCCTGTATAGCTGATCTTTTGCTTCTTGGATTTGTTTATGTAATTCATTGTCGAAGTGATTTTTCATTGTCTGATTTTGCTGTCTAATGTCTTCCTTGAGACTCCAGATCATCTGAAGCATGTATATCCTGAGTTCTTTATCTGACATTCCATTTACTGCAGCTATTACCTCTTCTAAAGTTGTGCTGACCTGCATTGCTTGTGGTCCTTTTTTCCTTGTCTTATCATACTGCTCGCTTTTCTTTCTGCTTGGTGAAACTGTTGTAATTTTGAAAATTTCCTCCTATATATTTATATTGCTCTTGTATAGTTGCAAAGTCTCCCTTGCATGGGCGCAGGGGGGCTGTGCTGCTCCTCCAATTAGGGTGATCTAACTACCTTGCTGACGGGCCGCTGGGCTTGTTTTCCTGATCGGTTGCAGGTCTGCCTACCATGCAGGCGCGGGAGGCGGCTCTGCTCTGCCCCTCCTCCAATTGGTGTCACGTGTCTACCAGGCCCGTGGACCCCTGGGGTGTTCTGCCAATCAGTCGCAGGTCTGCCTACCTTGTAGGTGCTGGCGGCGGCTCTGCTCTGCCCCTACTCCAATTGGGGTGACCTGACTACCATGCAGGTGTGTTGCTGGGCCTGTTCCGCCAGTTTGTCGCAGGTCTGCCTACCTTGCGGGCATGGGCAACGGATCTGCTCTGCTCCTATTCCAAATGGGGTGAAGTGTTTGCCGCTCTGGCAGGGCGATGGGCCTCTTCTGCCAGTCAGGTGCAGGTGTGCCTACCTTGCGGGTGCGGGTGATGGCTCTGCTCTGCCACTACTCCATTTGGGGGGTCGTGACTACCATGCCGGCAGGTTGTTGGGCCTGTTCTGGGTGCGGGCGAAGGCTCTGCTCTGCCCCTACTAATATTGGGGTGACCTGACTACCATGCCGGTGGGCCACTGGGATTGTACTAGGTGAGGGAGAAGGCTCTGCTCTGCAACTATTCCAATTCGGGTGATTTGACTACCACGCCTGCGGGTCACTGGGCCTGTTCTGGGCAAGGGCGGCGGCTCTGCTCTGCCTCTATTCCAATTGGGGTGACGTGACTACCATGCAGGTGTGTCGCTGGGCCTGTTCCGGGCGTGGGCGGCGGCTCTGCTCTGCCCCTCTGGCTTGATGACAAAGTGAGAGAGACCCGGGTGTTTGTGACTCACTTTCTTTACCAGGAGACCAACTGTTTCTGTCACCGATGGTATCAATGAAGTTATCTCCTCTGCTGCTTTCTGATGACATCAGATCTCTGCCATGTTGGTATCCCATGCAAAAGGCAGCATTTTGTTCCCTTTGCTGGGTGACTAAAGCAATGGGTGAGTTCTGACCGGCACTCACAAGCCCCGTCTCAATCCTGTTGCACTCCCTATGAAGGCTCGGTTGATATTTACCTCCACAGTATTCAGCAAGACCCGGACCGAGAAGCAGTTTCCGCAGGTTCTTTAGCCCAGGGCCAGATCAGTTCCGGGAGGCGGAATTCGGCCGCTCTGGGCTCGGTGTATGTTCTAATAGAAGCAGGCTCCAAGACGCAGTTTCTGCGGGTTCTCTAGCACTGAGCCTGAGTAATTTGTCTGCAAGACAAAGGTGAATGGCATCCTGAAATTACCGGTTCTATAGCTGAATAAGCTGCGATCAGTCGAAAACAGGGATGGTGACGTCACCTCTCCAAGATGGTGGCCGCTGGGTTCCTCTGTGGTCTGACTGGTGCAGAGAAACGAGTTGGACTGCATGCTTCCCCGTCTCAAACCCAGAATTCAGCACTGAGCACAGTGATTGCATACCTGGCAGGAGCCCACAGTATCTGCACCACTGTATATTTGCGTTGCTATCTCGTCGTTTCCCAGCACGCACCACAGACTCTAGCCACGGAGCGATTTCCTGAATAAGCCACATGACCTTCTGTGAGGACAAATCACTCGCGTTTGAGTTCCCGTAGCTGATCCTCGTGAGATGGAAATTAGTACACTAGGTTTTGGAGAACCACAATTTTGCTGGAAATTCCTAACAAGATAGGTTTTAGCCATTCTAACTCGTCATTCTCCCGCACAGTGATGCGGTATATGGGGGTGATGCACTCCCTTCGCAGCCATCATATGATCCCCTGAAGTTAGTTTTCAGTACTAGGAAACAAATAAGTATTTCAGGTGGATGAATATTTCTGAGAAAAATCGTTTGAAAAGTTGATTATAAATCCACATACATGAATATGAATGAATTTAGGGAGTGTATAATAAGAAAAATATACTTCATATTTTGAAAAATCTGCAGAGTGAAAAAAAAAATATATATATGTATATATATACATACACACAGAGACATTAAAAAAGTAGCATTATGTATGCCAATCGAAATTCACCATGAAATATATATCATCCACAGATCCAAAAATATTCATTTTAATGAACATGGATTTATGTCGTTCAACTAAGAAGCTCACCCGTATCTTGAATTTTCGGTTCCAACAGCATTTAGTAGGAGTGATCTCTTCTCACAATTTGTATCTGCCAAGCCAGCCACCTCACAAAATGTACGAGTTATACCAGGTAGAATTCGATATGTGCATATAAAAATACATGTGATGAATAGGCTACAGAGAAAGGGAGACAGTTATTCACATATTTGTTAACTTTTAAAACACATGGAGGACTATTTCAATTAAAATTCGCTAGATTTATAACACCTACCATTTATCATACGAAAGGCAAGTCCAACTATACACCATGCCTCCTGTGAACCTCTTGTATTTCTATTCTGTTTGGGTTATTTTTCTCCATAATATTAGGATTAGAAGTCAAAGTCTATTAGGGTATGTGTTAGTGTCAGGGATTCAGTATTTCGATAGGAAAATTTGAAAATGTATCCAATGTATATGCAAATATGTGCTACACAAAAAACTTCCCACTCTCATTCATAACAATGCCTTGACATTACCTTCGCCCCACATAAGACACAATTAGAGGAGAAGAGTTAGAAAATCTGTGAATACATATGTGGAATGGAAAATGCTCAGGAGTTCACAAATTTGGAGGTGGTAGAGGAGTTTCCAAAAGTAAGGGACAGGGTAAACACTCCACAAACATGAAGTTCTGCCAGCCTGACATCTGGAGAAACTGCCTCTAAGGTTGGGCAATGAAATATATGCTGTTGTCAGGAGCATTAGCTTCATTTGGAGTGAGACCATCAAAGCTGGGTCTTCATCTATGTGACATGAATGACATTGTTTCTTATTTTCCAATGAACATGAGGCATCAGTGCTGAATTTTCTATTTGTATGTAACTTGTGGCCACTGGGGTCTAAGTGTCTCCCCGTGTGGACTGTAAATCCATTTGGTCATCCTCCACTATTCGTGGTGTTTCTTGCTGCTGCACTGGGAGTTTGGAATTTGCTTCATGAAATACAAGGAGTTCAACAGGGACACAGTGCTGAAGTGAGTTCTGTCAATTGTGGTGGGTCGGGTTCTGCAGGAGAATGCACCAACCAGGCTTCTATCCCACATTGCTTGCCCCATTGACCATAGCAACCTGATTCTGAACATTGCCCTGAAACCTCTCCATATAACAATATGCTTTTACATATAAGAGTCTACTGGCTTCAAAATGTCAGTCACAATCCATTTGCAAGACAATGGCAGATCCACATGGCCCAACACAGATGTTTTATCACACACCTGCCAACCACTGCTCTAGGACAACTACTCAACAGGATCCAACTTCCTGGCATCTCTGTTCTACACCATTTTCATAAAACCAAGTCAATCAAGGCACTGTCTTACATACTCATGATCAGCAACAGGACATCCAAATGTTCTCCAGTGCCACCCAGTCATGGGAATTTCAAAAATTTTTATGGTATTTATCTAGCCAATTTTCAAGGAAGAAGTTGGAGGCACTGTGGGTTTCAATTTATTCAGGAACCATTAAATGGTGAGTAAGTTCATTTCAATGAAAACTCTGGAGAATTCTCACAGGCAAGGCTTCCCAAAGAGTGGCCAAAATGTCAGATTAAGCCAGGCCCATTGAGGTCTACAATGTGAGGTCCATGTGTGTTTTGACTCTCAAAAATGGCTGCCAAGTCTTTAAGAATAAAATCATGTGATATCAGGGCTGAGATTCCCTGTGATCTGTGGAAAGTCAACTTGGGCCTAGATGTCTTTCCAAGGGCAACTCTCATGCATGGCCATCTAAAATCCCAACACAATTCATGGCAATACTTCTCTGAGATCAGTACCACAACTCAGTCTCTAAGGGGAATCACACCAGGGTGCAAGCCCACGTGGACCCAGACATCTCTTCAAACCACCATTCAAATGTCCACAATTAAATCCCAAAGACTCCCACATGGCCCAAATCTTCTTCCATATATACACTCATCATAACCTGTGGCTGGAGGTTTCCATGAGGGGAGCAGCCCACGTCAGTGTCCAAAATAAGCTTCCTGCACCTCATTTGCCTAAAGTCAGGGTGGCATGGACACCCTTCCTGTAAACCAGGAGTGATCAAATAGGCCTTCCTTTAATACTGCTTAGCTTCTCCAACTTGAGGCCTACTGACTTTGAGGTTTAGATTCTTTAAGTGAATTGGAGTCATGAGAAAAACAAGCACCTATGGGCTAGCCTCTGCTGGGTTTTGAAGAACTCATTTGACCCAAAGGATCCCTGTTCTCACTTGATGGATGTCAGGAACCTACCAGAGGAAGGCAAGAGAGTTAATCAACAATATCTGATCTTTTTGCCATTTTGGTTTTCGATGCATGCATGGGATGTATCTTTAGATCCATCAGGTGCTGAGAATCTAAGCCTCAGCCTCACACAGGGCCAAGAGACTGATTCAGACATATCCCTTTTCAAAGCAATTAAGCATGGATCCACACGTGATGCCCATTCATTTGCATTTGAAAACTGTTTTCTTCAGGCTTCACAAAGTGGTGGCTTGAGGCAAAGTTCTTCCTGACATTCAGGGCAACAGAACAATAGGTAAGCAAAAGGACCAAAGCAGGGTTTCTCCACTGAGACTTTCCTCGTCAACTGATATCTGAGATTTCTGAGATGCTAGCCATTCCCTTCAACTATCTAGTACATGGCCATGTCACAGATATTGGAGGTGGTACATATCTTGGACACAAAACCATGATACTATTCTGGAGTGTTGCCAGAATTGAAGGAGAAAACAGGAAATTATGAAGCTAGTAGGTGTTGCCCATCCATAAGGCAAGCCTGATTCCACTCATATATTGGGCACAATGAATGCTGGCAAGCTTTCTAGTAGACAGGAAACATCCATTGATGCCTTCTCTCTTCTAATGTCTACAATCATGAACACAATGGGATACACAGACACTCGCCTTGTCAAAGGACTTACTAAAAGTAGTCCACTCCAAACCAAACAAACTGCCTTTCCCACCTATTCTGAGAACTTGAGACAAAACCACAAAATCACACCCACACCCACAAAGGCACCTCCTTCCCCCAAGTAGGTCTGTGACTCTCCGGAGTGTCCTCTGACTGGTGGGCCATACTATGTTTCCCCAAAATGACCTCTCCTGTCTCAGTTCTGGTCTGCTTGGCCAACTCTGTGAAGTTGTCAAGAGCCAGTGGTGAGACACTACCTGCTTTCTGAGGAAAAGCCCCTCTTCAAAGGTTTCCTGGCATTTGGCCATCCTCACATCTGTAGGTTCAAAGAAAGACTGACTCTGTCCTTGGTAAATCCAAACATATGAGACCACTGGGACTGGGACAGGGACTGTGTCTGGGTTCCTGGCTTCCTGGATCCCAAGTTCAGAGAGTTTCATCACCAAGGAAGTGAGGTGAGGTCACTTCCTTCAGGATCTGAATTACATCACTGCCTTGGCAACCACTTTGCCCTAACAGTTGCTTCCAAAAGTCCCTTTAGGTGGAGGCTGCCCCTGTTTTCCTGTAACACTTTCACAAGTTAGAATGTTATAGCAATCATAAGCACCCCGGAACAGCTCTCCACACAGAACTGGTTTGGTCCATCTTGTATACATTAAGAAGAGAGAGTGATTCAGACACAACCCTTCAACCCGACCAGGATGACTGCCATGGAAGATGACTTTTGCTTTCTGAGGTATTTCATAGCTGCCTTCATCTTCACCAGGGATCATTTCTTCATGAACATTTGAGGTTCTCAGCAGGTGAAGATACCCTACATTCCTGTATTTTAAAACCAACTCTGTCCCTGCTCTTCGGTAAAGTTAGTGTATGGTTAGGGTTCATTATATGTTTGATTTGGGTTAGGAATCATTCTGCAGGATGAATAAAGGGATTGGGTACCTGCGATATTTATAAGAATATATAAGTGAAATATATGTATGAAAACGGAAATCTAAGAAAGATTTGAAGCCCAGAAGGGCATTGGGCCCTTGATTGGGATGCATAGTGTTGAATTACGTTCTGTACAATTGTCTCAGTTAAATCGATATACAATGGCATAGGACCTTGTACCTTGGATGATTGAATGTAGAAGAGAACATCCAGTTAAAAAGGGATAGTCGGTAGGATTAGAAAGATAGTCGGTAGGTTTAGGAAGAAGAGTGAGAATATGATTTGGAATAAAAAGCTTCTTTAGCAATAGGGTTTCGTTTAGAGAGTGAATGTAAATGTCAGTACATGTGAAGAGTCTTTCACAATGATGAACTGGGGAAATTATGTAGAAAAGCAGGTATCAATAGAGACATAACGAAATCAGGCAAAGTATAAATGAGTGATAGGATTAGACATTTTCAACAGGGTTGAGTTTGAATATATAATCATAGGAAAAAACAAATATGTTGTCACCAATGGGATTGACATTTGAGAGCATTAGGCAACCTGGACACGGATGTTATTACTTATCCATGTTCACTTTCCTTTTAGGCTTTGGTACAATCATAAGTGTGACCTTTACATTTTTTTTTGTTCAGAATATTTCGGTGGTAAAATGTATATGTAGATCAGGTAACATGAGTATTTCTTTCACCATGTCTGGGAGCAATATTTTGAAGACATATACATTAGTATTAGGGGTACAAAGAGGTGTACCCTGTGTCTATGAATATAGAGATAATGCATGAATAGACGATAATATGAATAAATAATGTATCTGGTTCCACTTTAAATAATGGATTGAATTGAAATCTGAAAATATATAAGAAATCTTATATTGATATATAATCATTCATTTCAACCAGTTATATATCTAATGGTAATATTAGGATTATGGTTTATCATGAAGGGTGTTTGAGTTTTGCTTTATAAGTGATGATGTTAAACGAAAATAATGTGTTTGGAAAGAAGTCTCATGAAAAGACCAGTCAAGAAACATAGAAGAATCATGTGTTCTGAATCAGAAAGTGATTGATCGTGAAACAAATGCCTATAAATTTTCTAACTTTTGAATGAAATATATATCCTATGATGTGCATAAACTGAAGACATCGTAACGTATAAGTGTTGAATAAAAATGAAAATCAAAATACACATCATGTCCCCTAAGAATATACTTGCATTGATGTTAAACTAGCTCAGTAACTGTAGAAATATTAGGTTTTGTTTGCACCTTTCACTGAATTTAGTTTTCAGTACTAGAAAACAAATATGTATTTCAGGTGGATGATTATTTCTGAGAATAATCTTGTGGAAAGTTGATTATAAATACACATATATGAATATGAATGAATTTAGGGAGTGTATAATAAGACACATATATTTCATATTTTAAAAAATCTGGAGAGTGTATATATATATATATATATACACTCTCATACATACACACTCACATGCACAGATATAAAAAAGTAGCAATACAGGAAATCCATCATGAAGGCAGGCATGGAAAAATCAAGTCTCTGACCTCTTCAGCTGCGCGGGCATCGGGAGTCGTAAACTGTCTAAATGCTGTTTGCTCAGAATCACTAGGCAATGTTGACCTAATGTGGATCTGGTGCGAACATTCTGGGCCCCTCAGAACACACACCGAGCCTGGATCGGCTGCATTCAACCTCCGGTTTGCCTGGTTCTCGTGACTCAGCACTAAGATCCCTCTGAAATAACTGTTCGGCCCTTCTGAACTTTCAGAGGTAAAAGCCAACCAAGCCTTCAAAGGCAGTGGCCACAGGATTGAAACGGCGCTTGGGAGAGACAGTCAGGACCCACCCGTTGCGTTGGTTACCTTGCAAAGGGAACAAACGGTCACCATTTGCATGGGATACCACCATAGCATAGAAATGATGTCACGGGCAGAGGAGATAACTTCATTGAAACCAGCGTGACAGGTGTGTAATCCCCTAGCCATCTCTCTCAACACAGCGGGGAAACCTTAAGGGCCCCTCCCAGCTCTGCCGTAAGGGCCTCTCCCAGCTCTCCCGTGAGCGCGATAGCCAGACCTAGGGAATCAGGATTGGCTCGGGACTAGCGGCGTGGAATTCCGGGCTCCTGATCCCACAAGTGCTGACAATTGAGGTCTCTTACACCACGTACCGGTGGCGTGGCTCCCAGAGGGCAAGAAAATTCGCTGGGGGTCCTCAGCCCCAAGCTCTACAAACTTAGGGTCTGTGGGAGGCAAACAGGGAGAGTGTGCACAGGCGTTCATGAAAACAGGGCTGCCAGGAGTAGAGTTCTGGCTTGTAACCACTATTGTGGTGAGCATCACAGGTGATCAGGGCATGGCTTGAGGAAGCACAAGAGAAGGCCCTAGGCACTCAGGATTGGAGATCCGCCAAGTCTGGGAGGAAGAGCTGCTGCACAGTGATTGGTTCCCACTTATTCAGAGGAGGAGCTTGGCCCAGTGCACACAGCTCCACATACTGAAAGAGAAGTTAATTGAACTCTATGACTGCATGTATTATTATTATTTTTTTAATTTATATTTTTTTATATTTCTTTCATTTTCATTTTTGTTGTTGTTGTTCTTTAACTTTTTTAATGTTTTTATTTTTTTATTTTTTATTTTATCATTATTATTATTAATATTATTTTAAATTTTAATTTTCATTTTTTAATTATAATTATTATTTAAATTTTTTTTCTTTCTTTATTTTCTATTTTTTTTCTTTTGTCTTTTCATTTCTTTTCAATTTTCTTATTCTCCCTTCCTTGAATTCTACCTGTCTACTCTCATTCTCTTTAGTGACTTCTTCCCTTCCCTTCTAATATCTTTCCTCCCAAGCATCAAATAAATTTATAAGAGTAAGCAGTAACTCAGCAGTCAAACAAAACAAGAAGTAACATGAGCAGCATAAAAAAGCAAGGAAGAAAAGGAGTACAAACAATGATGGACAGCCTAAATATTCAGAAGGACCTAGAGTCATCAGAAAAATGGTCATATAAAGAACTCAAGAAATACTTTAGACAGATGGAATGGAACCTTAAAGAGGATACGAGACATCAAAACCAAACAGTGAAAGAACACATTGAAAATGAATTACATAAACAGATATAAAAAGAAATTAAGCATCTTAATTAGGAGATAGAGATTATAAAAAAAAATCAAACAATAATTCTAGAAATGAAGGAAATGATAAAACAAATTAAAAACTCAATTGAGAGTATCACTAACAGAGTGGAGCAAGTAGAAGACAGAATGTCAGATAATGAAGACAAAATATATCATCTTGAAAAAAGTCTAGCCAACAAAGAAATGCTGGTAAAAAGTCATGAGAAAAACATCCAAGAGATATGGGATAACATAAGAAAAAAAAAACTAATGAGTCATCTGGATAGAGGAAGGTACAGAGATTCAAACCAAGGGAATGAGTAACCTGCTGTATGAGATAATTACAGAAAACTTTCCAGAAATAAAAATGGAAACGGATAAAAAAAATTGTAGATGCTTACAGGACACCGAGCACACAAAATCACAGTAGACCAATGCCAAGACACATTGTTATGAAGATATCCAATATACAGAACAAAGAGAAAATATTAAAAGCTACAAGAGAAAGGAGGCAGATTACAATCAGGGGTAAACCAAAAATGTTAACAACAGATTTTTCATCACAGATGCTGAAAGTGAGAAGATCCTGGAACAACGTATTTAAAACACTTAAAAACAATGGATGCCAACCAAGAAATCTGTATTCAGCAAAATTAAGCTTCAGGTAAGACAACGAAATAAAAACATTTCGTGATAAACAAAAGCTAAAAGAACTTGCAGCCAGAAAACCAGCATTGCAAAGCATCTTAAGGAAAACACTACACGAGGAAAAAATGAATATCAACAAAGAAAACCATCAGTGGGAAGTGCCTCATTAATGACAGAGGGCGGGGGAAAAGTTAATCATGGATAAACAAACTAAATTAAAAAAAAAGATAAATAATCAAAGACGGGTGGCAATACAAACCATATATCAATACTAACTCTAAACATTAATGGCTTAAACTCTCCAATAAAGTGACATAGACTTGTAACGTGGATTAAAAAAAAAAAAATCCAACAATATGTTGCTTCCAGGAGACACATCTGAATGGAAAAGACATACACAGGCTGAAGGTGAAAGGTTGGGAAAATTTATACCATGCACACGGTCCTTGTAAGCAAGCAGGGGTGGCCATCCTCATATGGAATAAAATCGACTTCAAGACTAATTTAATCAAAAGGGATAAGGAAGGACATTATATACTGTTGAAAGGAACCATTCACCAACAAGACATAACAATTATCAATATTTATGCAGCAAATAATGGTGCTGCAACATTTATAAAAAAAATTCTCCTCAAGTTCAAGAATCAAATAGACCACAACACAATAATTATGGGAGACTTCAACTCACCTCTCTCACCATTGGACAGATCCTCCAAACAAAAGTTGAATAAAGAAAATATAGAATTCAATATCACAATCAACACCCTAGACTTAACTGACATATATAGAATATATCAACCATCATCAAGTGGATATACTTTTTTCTCACCAGCACATGGATCCTTCTCAAAAATAGACCATATATTATGCCATAGGGCAACACTCAGTAAATATAAAGGGGTGGAGATAATACCATGAATTTTTTTCTGATCACAATGGAATGAAACTGGAAACCAACGGTAAAAGAAGGAAGGAAAAATCCTACATCACATGGAAAATGAACAATATGTTACTGAATGATCAATGGGTTACAGAAGACATAAAGGAGGAAATCAAAAAATTCTTAGAGATAAATGAAAATACAGACACAACATATCAGATTCAATGGGACACAATGAAACAAGATTCAAGAGGCAAATTCATCGCCTGGAGGTCATTCCTCAAAAAAAGAAAAAAACAAAAACAGCAAATAAATGAGCTCTCACTTAATCTCAAAGCCCTAGAAAAGGAAGAGCAAAACAACAGCAAATGTAGCAGAAGGCAAGAAATTATTAAAATCAGAGAGTAAATCACGAAATTGAAACAAAAGAAACTATTAAAAAATTAACAAAACTAATAGTTGGTTCTTCGAAAAAATAAATAAGATTGACAGACCCTTAGCCATGCTAACGAGGAGAAGAAGAGAGAGAACTCAAATTACTAACATACGGGATGAAAAAGGCAATATCACAACAGATGCTACATAAATACAGAAGACAATTAGAAATTATTTCGAAAACCTATATTCCAATAAAATAGAAAATAGTGAAGACATTGATACATTTGTTAAGTCATATGATTTGCCTAGACTGAGTCAGGAGGATACACAAAATTTGAACAGACCAATATCAATCGATGAAATAGAAGAGGCAATCAAACTACTACCAACCAAGAAAAGCCCAGGATCGGATGGGTATACAGCGGAGTTTTACAAAACCTTTAAAGAAGAATTAATACCAATACTTTTCAAGTTATTCAGAAAATAGAAAAACAGGGAGCTCTGCCAAATTCATTCTATGAGGCCAACATCACCCTGCTTCTGAAACCAGACTAAGACACCTCAATGAAAGAAAACAACAGACCAATATCTCTGATGAACCTAGATGCAAAAATTTTCATTAAAATTCTGGTGATTTGGATACAAAGGCACATCAAAAAAATTGTGCACCATGATCAACTAGGATTCATCCCTGGGATGCAAGGAGGGTTCAATATATGGAAATCAATAAATGTTATTCACAACATCAATAGACTTAAAAATAAGAACCATAAGATGATCTTGATAGATGCAGAAAAACCATTAGAAAAAGTAGAGCATTCCTTTACTTTCAAAACATTAGAAAAACTAGGGATAAAAGGAACATACCTCGACATTGTAAAAACTATCTATGTTAAGCCTCAGGCTAGCATCATTCTGAATGGAGAAAAATTGAAGGCATTCTTTCTAAAATTTGGAACAAGACAGGGATGTCCTCTATCACCACTTCTATTCAATATAGTTCTCAAAAAACTGGCCAGAGCAATTAGAAAGTTGAAAGACATTAAAGACATAAAAATAGGAAAAAAAGAACTTAAATTATCACTATTTGAAGATGACATGATTCTATACATAGAAGACCCAAAAGGGTCTACAGAAAAAAACTACTAGAACTAATAAATGAATTCAGCAATGTGGCTGGAAATGAAATCAACATGCATAAATCAAAGGCATTTCTGTATATCAGCGACAAAACTTCTGAAATGAAAATGAGGAAAAACACTGCATTCACAATATCCTCATAAAAATTAAATACTTGGGAATCAACCTAACAAAAGAGGTGAAAGATTTATACAATGCAAACTACAGAACCCTAAAAAGAGAAGTAGAATAAGATCTTAGAAGATTGAAAAATATACCCTGTTCATGGATAGGCAGAACTAACATCATCAAAATGGCGATATTACTAAAAAGTTGTCTGTAGGTTTAATGAAATGCCAATCTAAATCCCAAATGAATTTTTTGTAGAAATAGATAAACCAATCATGAAATTCATATGGAAAAATAAACGACCCAGAATAGCAAAAGCAATTCTAAGCAGGAAGTGTGAATCAGGCGGTATAGCGATACCAGATTTCAAACTATATTACAGAGCAATAATAACAAAAACAGCATGGTACTGGTACCAAAACAGGCGGGTGGACCAATGGTACAGAATGGAGGACACAGAGACTAATCCAAAAAGCTACAACTATCTTATATTTGATAAAGGAGCTAAAAGCTTGCAATGGAGGAAGGATAGCATCTTCAACCAATCGTGCTGGGAAAACTGAAAATCCATATGCAACAAAATGAAACTGAATCCCTTTCTCTCGCCATGCACAAAAGTTAACTCAAAGTGGATCAAGGAGCTAGATTCAAATCAGAGACTCTGCATCTGATAGAAGAAAAAGTTGGTTCCGATCTACATATTGTATGGTCAGGCTCCAAATTCCTTAATAGGACACCCATAGCACAAGAGTTAATAACAAGAATCAACAAATGGGAGTTACTTAAACTGAAAATTTTTTTCTCAGAAAGAGAAACAATAAGAGAGGTAAATATGGAGCCTAGATCATGGGAACAAATTTTTACTCCTCACCCTTCAGATGGAGCCCTAATATCCAGAGTATACAAAGTATACAAAGAACTCAAATAATTAGACAATAAGATAACAAATAACCTAATGGGCCAAGGACCTGAACAGACACTTCTCAGAGGAGGACATAGAATCAATCAACAAGTACATGAAAAAATGCTCTCCATTTCTTGCAGTCAGAGAAATGCAAATCAAAACCACCCTAAAATACCATCTCAATCCAGTGAGATTGGCAGCCATTATGAAGTCAAACAACAACAAGTGCTGGCGACGATGTGGGGAAAAGGGTACTCTTGTACATTGCTGATGGGACTGAAACTGGTGCAGCCAATTTGGAAAGCAGTATGGAGATTCCTGGGAAGGCTGGGAATGGAAGCACCATTTGACCCAGCTATTGCCCTTCTCGCACTATTCCCTGAAGACCTTAAAAGAGCGTACTACAGGGATACTGCCAATCGATGTTCATAGCAGCACAATTCACAATTGCTACACTGTGGAACCAACCCAGATTACCTTCAATAGATGAATGGATAAAAAAAAATGGTTTTTTTAAATATACTATGGAGGATTACACAGCACTAAAAAATGACAAAATAATGGAATTTGCAGGGAAATGCATGGCACTAGAGCAGATTATGCTTAGTGGAGCTAGCCAATCCCAAAAAAACAAATACCAAATGACTTCTTTGATATAATGAGAGCAACTAAGAACAGAGCAGAGAGGAAGAGCATGAAGAAAAGATTAACATTAAGCAGAGACATGAGGTGGGACGGAAAGGTAGAGAAAAGAGAAATTGCATGGTAATGGAGGCAGACCCTTATTGTTACAAAAAAAATACATATAAGAGGTTGTGAGTGTAATGGAAAAATAAACAATAAGTGAAATGAATTACAGTAGGTAGCGTAGAGAGAGAAGATGGGAAGAGAGCGGAGGGGGGATAGTAGGGCATAGGAAAGGTAGCAGAATACAACAGTAACTAATAAGACATTATGTAAAAATATGGATGTGTAACTGATGTGATTCTGCATTCTATATTTGGAGTAAAAATGGGAGTTCATAACCCACTTGAATCTAATGTATGAAATATGATATGTCAAGAGCTTTGTAATGTTTTGAGCAACCAATAAAAGAAAAAAAAGGTAGCAATATATATGCCAATCGAAAATCTTCATCAAATATATATAATCCAAAGATCGAAAAATATTCATTTTACTGAAATGGATTTATGTATAATGTTATTCAACTAGGAAGCTCACCCGTAGGTTGAATTTTCAGTTCCAACAGCGTTTAGGAGGAGTGATCTCTTCTCACAATTTGCATCTGCCAATTCAGCCACCTCACATGTGTGTACAAGTGATATCAGGTAGGATTCTATATGTGCATATAAAAATACATGTGCTGAATAGGCTACAGAGAAAGGGAGACAGGGATTCACATATTTGTTAATTTTAAAAACACATCTAGAACTATTTCAACAGAAAATTGACTAGATTTAAAACTCCTACATTATATAATGCAAAAAGCAATTCCAACTATACACCATGCCTCCTCTGAACTGCTTGTATTTCTATTCTTTTTGGGTTATTTTTCACCATCATTTTAGGATTATTAGTCAGAGACTAGTAGGGTAAAGGTTAGTGTCAGGGATTAAGTATTTCAAATGGAAAATTGGAAAATGAATCCAATGTGTATGTAAATATGTGCTACACAAAAATCTTCCCACTCACATCCAGAACAATGCCTTGACATTACCTTCGCCCCAAGTAAGACACAATTAGAGTTGA
The DNA here is from genome assembly GCF_048772815.1 of Callospermophilus lateralis. Lineage (NCBI taxonomy): Eukaryota > Metazoa > Chordata > Mammalia > Rodentia > Sciuridae > Callospermophilus > Callospermophilus lateralis. Next base: position 86,004 of record NW_027513325.1, on the reverse strand, counting down.
AAAGTGTAAAAATCTAGGAATACATACATGGAATGGAATATGCTCGGGAGTTCACAACTTTTGAGGTGGTAGAGGAGTTTCCAAAAGTAAAGGACAGGGTAAACACTCCACAAACAAGGAGCTCTGCTGGCCTAAGAATTCTTGGGAAATGGCCTCTGAGGTTGGGATCCTGAAATATATGTTGCTGTCATGAGCTTTAGCTTCCTTCGTAGTGAGACCATCAAAGCTGGGTCTGCATCTATGTGACCGGGAAGAGATGGTTTCTTATATTCCAATGAACATGAGGCAGCAGTGCTCAATTCTCTCTTTGTAGGTAAACTGTGGCCACTGGATTCTAAGTGTCTCCCAGTGGGGACTGTGAAGACATTTGGTCATCCTCCACTTTTCATGGTGTTTTTTGCTGCTGCACTGGGAATTTGGTATTTGCTTCACAAAATATAAGAAGTTCATTTGGGATACAGTGCTGGAGGGAGTTCTGTCACTTGTGGTGGGTCAGGGTCTGCAGGAGAATGCACCAACCAGGCTTCTATCCCACAGAGCTTGCCCCAGTAACCATAGTAAACTTATTCTGAACATTGCCCTTAAAACTCTCCATATAACAGGATGCCTTTACATATAAGGGTCTCATGTCTGCACTATATCAGTCACAAGCCATTTGGAAGCCAATGGCAGATCCACATAGCCCCTCCATGATGTTTTTTCACACACTTTCCCACCACTGCTCTAGGCCCACTACTCAGCAGGCTCCAAATTACTGGCATCTCGTGTTCTACATCATTTTCATGAAACCCAGTTAAACAAGGCACTGTCTGGTATACACATGATAAGCAACAGGACATCAAATTTTCTGCAGTTCCACCTGGTCATGGGAATTTAAAAAATTTCATGGTATTTATTTAGCAATTTTTCAAAAATGAAGTTAGAGGCACTGTGGGTCTCAATTCATTCAGGAACCATTAAGTGTGAGAAAGTTCATTTCAATGAAAGCTCTGGAGAACTCTCAAAGTCAAGGCTTCTCAAAGAGTTACCAAATGGTCACATAAAGCCAGGCCAATTCACGTCTACAATGTGAGGTCCATGTATGTTTTGACTCTCATCTATGGCTGCCAAGTCTTTCAGAATAAAATCATGTGATATCCTGGCTGAGATTCCCAGGCCTCTGTGGAAAGCCACCCTGGGCATAGATCTCAGTTTCCAAGAGTGAGTCTTATGTGTGTCCTCCTAAAATCCCAACACAATTCATGGCTATACTTCTCTGAGGTCAATTCCAGAATGCAGTCTCTAAGGGGAATCACACCAGAGTTCAAGCCCAGGTGGACCCAGTCATCCCTTCCAACCGCCACAAAAATTACCACAATTAAAATCAAAACACTCCCACAGGGCCATCATCTTCTTCCATGTAGACACTCATCATAACCTCTAGCTGGAGGTTTCTATGAGCCCAAGGTAGTGTCCAAAATAAGCTCACTTGCCCCTTATTTGCCTAAAATCATGGTGGCCTGGACACTCTTCCTGTGAACCAGGAGTGATCAAATATTCCTGCTGTTAAAGTGTTCCACTTCTCCAATTTCAGCCTACTGGCTGTAGGGTATAGATTCTTTATGTGATTTGGATTCATGAGAAAATCCAAGCACATATGGGCTAGCCTCTGCAGGGATTTCAAGAACTCATTTGACTCAAAGGATCCCTATTCTCACTTGATGGAGTTCAGGAACCTAAAACAAGAAGGCAAAAATATTCATCCACAATGACTGCTCTTTTGGACATTTTAGTTTTGGAAGAACATGGGATCTTTCTTTAGATCCATCAGGTGCTGAGAATCTAAGCCACAACCTCATACAAGGACAAGAGGCTGATTCAGACACATCCCATTCCAAAGAAATTAAGCAAAGAGCCACAGGTGGGGTCCATTCATTTCCATATGAAAACAGTGTTTTTCAGGCTACAAAAAGGGGTGGCCTGAGGCAAAGACCTTTCTGACATTTAGGGTAATAGAAATAGAATTAAGCAAATGGCCCAAGAAGGGTTTCTCCACTGAGACTTTACTGCACACACTGATATCTGAGTTTTCTGAGATGATCTCATTCCCTTCAGCTATCCAGAACATGGCCATGTCACAGAGTCTTGTGGTGTTACATATCTGGGAAACAAAACCATGAGTCTATTCTGGAGAGTGGCCAGAATTCACGTAGAAAACAGGAACTTTAGAAGATAGTAGATGTTGCCCATCCATAAGGCAAGCTGCAGTGCATTCATCAATTGTGCAGTATGAATTGCGGAAGCTTTCAACTAGAGACAACACATCCATTGGTGCATTCTCTTTTCTAATGTCTACAACCATGGATACAGTGGGATACACAGACATAGAAACACTCACAATGTAAAACGACTTACTAGAAACAGTCCACTCCAAACCAAACAAACCACCTTTCCTACCTATTCTCAGAACATGAGAAAAAACCACAAACTCACACCAACAACGGCAAAGGCACTTCCTTCCCCCAAATAGGTCTGTGACTATCCGGAGTGTCTTCTGACTGGTGGGCCATATTATGTTCCCCCAAAATGGCTTGTCCTGTTTCACATCTGGTCTCAATGTCCAACTCCGTGAAGTTGTAAGGATCCAGCAGTGAGCCACTGCCTGCTTTCTCAGGAAAGGCCCCTCTTCAGAGCTCTGCTGGCATTTGGCCATCCTCACATCAGCAGGTACCAAGAAAGACTGACTATGTCTTTTGGAAAAGCAAACAAGTTAGCCCACTGGGTCTGGAGTGGGACTGGCTCTGGGTGCCTGGCTTCCTGGATCCCAAGTTCAGAGAATTCCATCACCAAGGAAGTGAAGTGAGGTCACTTCTTTCAGGAACTGAATATGGTCACTGCCTTGGTAACCACTTTGTCCTAACAGTTGCTTCCAAGGTTCCCATGAGATAGAGGCTGCCCCAACATCCTGTGACACATTCAGAAGTTATAATGGTATATCAACCATAGGCACCCTGGAACAGCTCTCCACAGAGGCCTGGTTTGGTCCATCTTCTCTACATTAAGAAGAGAGAGGCTGATTCAGACACATCAATTCATCCTGACCAGGTTGTTTGCATGGAAGATGACTATTGCTCTCTCAGGTCCTACATAGCTGCCTACATCTTCTCCAAGGATCATTTCTTCATGGATCTTTGAGGTTCTAAGCAGGTGGAAGATCTTCTACATTTCTATATTGTAAGACCCACTCTGTCGCTGCTCTTAAGTTAGTTATATTGAGGGAACAGTGTATGGTTAGGGTTAATAACAAGTTCGATTTGGGTTACGAATCATTCTGCGGGATGAATAATGGTATTGGCAACCTGCGATATTTACAAGAGTATACATGTGAAATATAAGTATGAAAGCAGAAATCTAGGTAAGATTTGAAGCCCAGAAGGGCATTGGGGACTTGAGTGGGATACTTAACTTTGAGTTATGTGCTGCACAGATGTCTCAGATAAATCAATATACACTGGCATCGGACCTTGTACCTTGGATGATTGAATGTTGAAGAGAGCATCCAGTCAAAAACCGATAGTCGGTAGGATTAGGAAGGTAGTTGGTAGATTTAGAAAGAAGAGTGAGCATAGGATTTGGACCAAAAGTTCTTCAGCAATAGGGTTTCGGGTAGAGAGTGTATGTAAATGTCAGCACATGTGAAGAGTCAGTCACAATGATGAACTGGGGAAAACATGTAGGAAAGCAGATATCAATAGAGACATTAGGAAATCAAGCAAAGTATAAAGTGTGTGATAGGGTTAGACATTTTCAACAGGTTTGAAGTTGAATATATAATCTTAGGAAGAAACAAATATGTAGTCACCAATAGGATTGATATTTGAGAGCATTAGGCAACCTGGACATGGATGATTTTAGTAATGGATGCTATGTTTTCATTTAGGCTTTGGTACAATTGTAAGTGTGACCTTTGCTTTTTGTGTCCGGAATATTTCTGTGATAAAATGTGTATGTAGATCAGGTGACATGAGTATTTCTTCCACCATTTCTGAGAGCAATATTTTGAAGATTTATAAATTCGTATGGGGGTACAAATAGGTGTACCCTGTTTCTATTAATATAGACATAATGCATGAATAGACAATACTGTGAATAAATAATATAACTAGATCCACTTTAAATAATGGATTGAATGGATATCTGAAAATATATAAGAAATGTTATATTGATATACAATCATTAATTCCAACCAGTTATATATCTAATGATTATCTTATGGTTATGGTTAATCATGAAGGGTGTGTGAGTTTTTCTTCAAAATTGATTATGGAAATCGAAAACAATATATTTGGAAAAAAAGTCTCATGAATAGACCAGTCAAGAAACATAGAGAAATACATGTGTTCTGGAGCAGGAAGTGACTGAAAGTGAAACAAATGCCTATAAATTTGCTAACTAGTGAATGAAATATATATGCTAAGATGTGCATAAACTGAAGAAATAGTAATGTACCAGTGTGGAATAAAAATTAACGTCAAAATACACATCGTGTCCCATAGGAACCAACATGCATTGATGTTCAACTGGGTCAGTTAATGTAGACATATTAGAATTTGTATGCACCTTTCACTGAAGTTAGTTCTCAGTACTAGGAAACAAATATGTATTTCAGGTGTTTGAGTATTTCTAAGAATAATCTTGTGAAAAGTTGATTATTAATCCACATACATGAACATGAATGAATTTAGGGAGTGTATATAAGACACATAATTTTCATATTTTTAAAAATCTGGAGAGTATATACACACACACACACACACAACACAGAAATTAAAAAATAGCAATATATATGCCAATCGAAATTCATCATGAAATATATATCATAAAGATGCAAAAACATTCATTTTACTGAACATGGGTTTATGTATAATGTTGTTCCACTGGGAAGCTCACCCATAGGTTGAATTTTCAGTTCTAACAGCGTTTAGGACGAGTGATCACTTCTCACAATTTGTATCTGCCAAGTCATGTAACTCAAAAGAATGTACGTGTGATACCGTGTAGGAATCTATTTGTGCATATAAAAATACATGTGCTGAATAGGCTCCAGAAAATGGGAGACAGTAATTCACATATTTGTTAACTTTCAAAACACATGGAGAACTATTTCAATTAAAAATTGACTAGATTCATAATACCTACCCTTTATCATGCAAAAGGCAAGTCCAACCCTGAACTGCATGTATTTATGTACTGTTTGGGTTATTTTTCTCCATCATATTAGAATTAGTAGTCAGAGTCTATTAGAATATGGGTTAGTGTCAGGGATTCAGAATTTTGAATGGAAAAATAGGAAAATTAATCCAATGTGTATGCAAATATGTGCTAAAACAAATCTTCTGACTCTCATCCAGAACAATGCCTTGAAATTATCTTCGCCCCAAGTAAGACACAATTAGAGAAGAAAAGTTGCAAAATCTGTGATTACATTTCTGGAATGGAAAATGCTCAGGAGTGCACAAACTTGGAGGTGGTATAGGAGTTTCCAAAAGTAAGAACACGGTACACACTCCACAAACATGGAGCTCTGCATGCCTAAAACTTTTAGAGAAACTGCCACTGAGGTTGGGCAATGATATATAGGTTTTTGTCAGGAGTTAAGCTTCCTTTGTAGTGATACCCTCAAAGCTGGGTCTGCATCTATGTGACCTGGAGGACAAAGTTTCTTATTTTCCAATGAACACAAGGCAGCACTGCTGAATTCTCTCTTTGTAGATAAACTGTAGCCCCTGGGGGTTTATTTTCTCCCCGTGTGGACTGTGAAACAATTTGGTCATCCTCCACTTTTCGTGGTGTTTCTTGCTGCTGCACTTGGAGTTTGGTACATGCTTCACGAAATACAAGGAGTTCAACTGGGAAACAGTGCTGGAGAGAGTTCTGTCACGTGTGGTGGGTTATGGTCTGCAAGAAAATGCACAAACCAGGCTTCTATCTCTCAAAGATTGCTCCCTTGTCCATAGCAACCTGATTCTGAACATTGCCCTGAAACCTCGCCATAGAACAAGATGCCTTTACATATAAGGGTCTGAAGTCTGCACTATGTCAGTCACAAGCCATTTGGAAGCCAATGGCAGATCCACATGGACCCACCATGATATTTTATCACACACCTGCCCACCACTGCTCTACGCCCACTACTCAGCAGGCTACAAATTACTGGCATCTCTGTTCTAAACAATTTTCAGAAAACCCTGTCAATCAAGGAACTGTCTGGTACACTCATAATAAGCAATAGGACATCGAATGTTTCTGGAGTGCCACCTGGTCATGGGAATTTCAAAAATTTCATGGTATTTATCTAGCCATTTTTCAAGGATGACATTGGATGCACTGTGAATTTCAATTATTCAGGAACCATTAAATGTTGAGAAAGCTCAATTCAAAGAAAATTCTGGAGAACTCTCACAGGCAAGGCTTTCCAAAGAGTGGACAAAAGGTCACTTGAAGCCAGGACCATTGAGGTCTACAATGTGAGGTCCTATGTGTTTTGACTCTCAACTATGGCTGCCAAGTCTTTCAGAATAAAATCATGTGATATCCAGGCTGAGATTCCCAGTTCTTTGTGGAAAGCCACCCTGGTCCTAGATCTCAGGTTCCAAGGGCGACTCTCATGCGTGGCCTCCTAAAATCCCAACACAATTTATGGCAATACTTCTCTGAGGTCAGTTTCAGAACTCAGTCTCTAAGGGGAAACACACCAGGGTTCAATCCCTGGTGACCCAGTCATCTCTTCCAACCGCCACACAAATGACCAGAATTAAAACCAAAACACTCACACATGCCCCTCATCTTCTTCCATATAGACACTAATCATAACCTTGGCTGGAAGTTTCCATGAGGCACACAGCAGAAGACAATGTCAAAATAAACTCCCTTGCCCTTCATTTGTCTAAAGTCAGTGTTTCTGGACACTGTTCCTGTGAACCAGGGCTGATCAAAGATGCCTGCCATTAATACTGTTCCACTTCTCCAATTTGAGGCATAGTGACTGTCAGGTATAGTTTCTTTATGTGATTTGGAGTCATGAGAAAACCCAAGCACCTATGGGCTAGCCTCTGCAGGGCTTGAAGGACTCAGTTGACCCAAAGGATCCCTCTTCTCACTTGATGGAGATCAGGAACCTTACAGAGGAAAGCAAGAGACTTCATCCACAATGATTGCTCTTTTGGCCATTTTGGAATTGGATGCACACATGGGATCTTTCTTTAGATCCATCAGGGCTGAGAATCTGAGCCATGGACTCACACTGCACTAAGAGGTGGATTCAGACATATCCCTTTGCAAAGCAATTAAGCAAAGATCCACAGGTGATGCCCATTTATTTCCATTTGAAAACTGATATTTTCAGGCTTTGGAAAGGGGTGGCCTTAGGCAAAGACCTTCCTTACATTCAGGGCAACAGAACAATAGAAAAGCAAATTCCCAAAGCACAGTTTCTCCACTGAGACTTTCCTGGTCACACTGATATCTGAGTTTTCTGTGATACTCACCATTCCCTTCAGCTATCCAGTACATGGCCATGTCCCAGATTGTGGAGGAGATACATATCTTGAACACAAAACCATGAGCCTATGGGAGAGTGGCCAGAATTCAGGAAGAAATCAGTAATGTAGAAAGGTAGTAGGTGTTGCCCATCTATAAGGTAAGCTGCAGTCCATTCATAAATTGGACAAGATGAATGCTGTGAAGATTTCTACTAGACAGGACACATCCTTTGATGCATTCTCTTTTCTATTGTCTACAACCACGGACACAGTGGGATACACAGAATCACTCACCTTCTCAAAGCACTTACTAGAAACAGGCCACTCCAAATTAAACAAACCGACTTTCCTACATATTCTTAGAAGATGAGACAAAATCACTAACACACAAACACACCCAAAAAGGCACCTTCTTTCCCCAAGTAGGTCTGTGACTATCCGGAGCATCCTCTGACTGGTGGACCATACTATGTTCCCCTGAAATGGGCTGTCGTATGTCAGATCTGGTCTCCTTGGCCAAAACTGTGAAGTTGTCAGGAGCCAGCGGTGAGCCACTGCCTGCTTTATCAAAGAAAAAAAGCCCCTCTTCAGAGCTTTCCTGGCATTTTTCCATCTTCAATTCAGTAGTTGCCAAGAAAGACTGACTCTGTCCTTGGTTAATCCAAACATGTGAGACCACTGCAACTGGGACTGGGCCTGCCTCAGAGTGCCTGGCTTCCTGGATCCAAAGTTCAGAGTGTTACATCAACAAGAAAGTGACGTAGGTCACTTCCTCTAGAACTGAATGAGGTCACTGCCTTGGCAACCACTTTGTCCTAACAGTTGCTTCGAAGGGTCCATGAGATGGAGGCTGCCCCTACTTCCTTTGACACTTTCACAAGTTGAAATGGAATATCAACCATAGGCACCCGGGAACAGCTCTCCACACAGGCCTGGTTTGGTCCATCTTCTCTACATTAAGAAGAGAGAGACTGCTTCAGACACATCCCTTCATCCTTACCTGGTTGTTTGTCATGGAAGATGACTTTTGCTCTCTCAGGTCCTTCATAGCTGCCTATATCTTCTCCAGGGATAATTTCTGCATGGACCTTTGAGGTTCTCTGCAGGTTGAAGATCTCCAACATTCCTGTATTGTAAGACCAACTCTGTCCCTGCTCTTCTATAAAGGTAGATTGAGGGAATCGTGTATGTTTAGGGTTAATAACATGTTTGATTTGGGTTAGGATCATTCTGCTGGATGAATAATGGTATTGGAAACCTGCGATATTTATAAGATTATAGAGGTGGAATATATGTATGAAAACAGAAATCTCAGTAAGATTTAAAGCCCAGAAAGTCATTGGGTCCTTGATTGGGATAGTTAGCTTTGAATTATGTTCTGTGCATATGTCTCAGATAAATCTATACACAATGGCATAGGATCTTGTACCTTAGATGATTGAATGTTGAGGAGAACATTCATTCAAAAAGGGAGAGTTGGTAAGATTACGAAGAGAGTTGGTAAGATTAGAAAAAAGTGTGAGTATAGGATTTGGACAAAAAGTTCTTTAGCAATAGGGTTTTGGGTAGAGAGAAAATGTAAATGTCAGCACATGTGAAGAGTCAGTTACAATGATGAAATGGGGAAAATATGTAGGAAAGCAGATATCAATAGAGACATAAGGAAATCAGGCAAAGTATAAAATGAGTGATACCAATAGACATTTTCAACAGGCTTGAGATTGAATATATAATCTTAGGAAGAAACAAATATGTAGTCACCAATAGGATTGACATTTGAGAGCATTAGGCAACCTGGACATGGGTGATTTTCATAATCCATACTCACATTCCATTTAGGCTTTGGTACAATCGTAAGTGTGACTTTGCATTTTGTGGCCAGAATATTACTGTGATAAAATGTATATGTAGATCAGGTGACATGAGTATTTCTACCACCATTTCTTGGAGCAATATTTTGAAGAGGTGTAAATTAGTATTGGGGGTACATAGAGGTGTACCATGTGTGTATGAATATAGACATAATGCATGAATAGTCCATACTGCGAATAAATAATACAACTGGTTCAAACTTTAGAAATTGGAATAAATTGATATCTGAAAATACACAGGGAATCATATATTGATATACATACATTCATTCCAACCATTTATACATCCAATGGTAATATTACGGTTGTGGTTCATCATAAAGAGTGTGTGAATTTTGCTTCAAAATTGATAATGGAAATCGACAGTAATGTGTGTGGAAAGAAGTCTCATGAAATGACCAGTCAAAAACAAAGAGGAATACATATGTTCTGAAGCAGGAAGTGATAAAATGTGTTACAAATTTCTTTAAATTTATGAAGTTGTGGCTGAAATGTATATTCTATGATGTACAAAAACTGAAGAAATAGTAATGTACCAGTGTTGTATAAAAATGAACGCCAAAATACACATCATGTCCCATAGGAATCTACTTGCATTGATGTTAAAGTGGGTCAGTTACTGTAAAAATATAAGGATTTGTTTGCACCATTTACTGAAGTGAGTTTTCAATAGTATAAAACAAATATGTATTTCAGATGGATGAATATTTCTGAAAATAATCTTATGAAAAGTTGAATATAAAACGACATACATGAACATGAATGAATTTAGGGAGTGTATAATAAGATACATATATTTCATATTTTGACAAATCTAGAGTGTATATATATATATATATATATATATATATATATATATATATACAAAATACACACAGAGACATTAAAAAGTAGCAATATATATGCCAATTAAAATTCATCGTGAAATATATATCATCCACAGATCCAAAAATATTAATTTTACTGAACATGGATTTATGTATAATGTTTTTTAACTAAGAAGCTCACTCATAATTTGAATTATCAGTTCCAAAAGCGTTTAGGAGGAGTGATTTCTTCTCACACTTTGTATCTGCCAAGTTAGCCACCTCTCAAGAATACAGGTGTGATACCAGGTAGGATTCTATATGTTCATATAAAAATACATGTGCTGAATTGGCTACAGAAAAAGGGAGACAGGAATTCACATATGTGTTAACTTTAAAAACACATGCAGAACTCTTTCAACAAAAAATTGACAAGATTTACAACTCCAACCCTATATCATGCAAATAGGAAGACCAACTATACACCATGCCTCCTATGAAGTGCTAGTATTTCTATTCTGTTTGGGTTATTTTTCTCCATTATATTAGAATTAGTAGTCAGAATCTAGTAGGGTATGGGTTAGTGTCAAGGATTCAGTATTTCGAATGGAAAATTTTAAAATGAATCCAATGTGTATGTAAATATGTGCTACACAAAAATCTTCCCACTCTCATTCAGAACAATGCCTTGACAATACCTTCGCCCCAAGTAAGACACAATTAGAGGAGAAGATTTAGAAAACCTGTGAACAAATATCTGGAATGGAATATGCTCAGGAGCCCACAACCTTGGAAGTGGCAGAGGAGTTTCCAAAGGTAAGGGAAAGGGTAAACACTCCACAAACATGGAGGTCTGCTGGCATAGAGACTTCTTGAGAAACTGCCTGTGAGATTGGGCACTTGAAAAATATGTTGTTGTCAGGAGCTTTAGCTTCCTTTCTAGTGAGACCATAAAAGCTTGGTCTGCATCTATGAGACCTGGAGGACATGCTTTCTTATTTCCCAATGAACATGAGGCAGCAGTGCTAAATTCTCTTTTTAGGTAAACTGTGGCCACTGGGGGCTAAAGGTCTCCCCATGTGCACTGTGAAGCCATATGGTCATCCTCCATTTTCATGGTGTTTCTTTCTGCTGCACTGGGAGTTTGGTATTTGCTTCACGAAATAAAAGGAGTTCAATTGGGTCACAGTGCAAGAGGGAGTTCTGTCACGTGTGGTGGGTCAGGTTCTGCAGGAGGATACAAGAACCAGGATTCTATCCCACATAGCTTGCCCCCTTGACCATAGCAACCTGATTCTGAACAATGTCCTGAAAACTCTCCATATAACAAGTTGCCTTTACATGGAAGGTTCTGCTGGCTGCACCATGTCAGTCACAAGCCATTTGGATGCCAATGGAAGATCCACATGGCCCCACCACAGATGTTTTATCACATACCTGCCCACCACTGCTCTAGGCCAACTACTCAACAGAGTCCAACTTACTGGCATCTCTGTTCTACACCATTTACATGAAACCCAGTCAATCAAGGCACTGTCTGGTATATTCATGATCAGTAACAGGACATCCAAATGTTCTCCAGTGCCACCTGGTGATGGGAATTTCAAAAATTTTATGGTATTTTTCTAGCCATTTTTCAAGGATGAAGTTGGAGGCACTGTGAGTTTCAATTCTTTCAGGAACCATTAAATTTTTAGGAAGCTAATTTCAATGAAAGCTCTGGAGAACACTCACAGGTAAGGCTTCCCAAAGAGTGGCCAAAAGATCACATGATATTATTCCCATTGAGGTCTACAATGTGAGGTCCATATGAGTGTTGACTCTCAACTCTGGGTGCCAAATCTTTCAGAATAAAATCATGTGGTATCCTGGCTGAGAGGCCTAGTGCTCTGTGGAAAGCCATCCTGGGCCTAGAACTTAGTTTCCAAGGGCGACACTCATGCCTGGCTTCCTTAAATCTCAACGCTATTCATAGCAATACTTCTCTGAGGTCAGTTTGAGAACTCAGATTCTAAGGGAATCACACCAGAGTTCAAGAACATGTGGACCAAGTCATCTCTTCCAACCGCCACCCAAATGACCACAATTTAAAACAAAACACTCCAACGTGGCACTCATCTTTTTCCATATAGACACTCATAATGACCTCTGGCAAAAGTTTTCCATGAGGGGCACAGCCCAAGACCGTGTCCAAAATAAGCTCTCTTGCACCTAATTTGCCTAAAGTCAGGGTGGCCTGGACACCCTTCTTGTGAACCAGGAGAGATCAAATAGGCCTCCCATTAATACTGCTTCGCTTCTTCAATTTGAGGCCAACTGACTGTGGGGTTTGGATTCCTTATGTGAATTGGAGTCTTGAGAAAACCCAAGCAACTATGGGCTAGCCTCTGCAGGGCTTTGAAGAACTCATTTGAACCAAAGGATCCCTATTCTGACTTGATGGAGGTCAGGAAAGTTACAGAAGAGGCGAGAGACTTCATCCACAAGGACTGCTTTTTTGGCCATTTTGGTTTTGGATGTACACCTGGGATCTTTCTTTAGATCCATCAGGAGCTGAGAATCTAAGCCACACCCTCACACAAGGCAAATAGGCTGATTCAGACACATCCATTCCAAAGCAATTAAGCAAAGAGCCACAGGTAATGCCCATTCATTTCCATTTGGAAACTGTTTTCTTCAGGCTTCACAAAGTGGTGGACTGAGGAAAAGACCTTCCTGACATTCAGGGCAACAGAAGAATTGGTAAACAAAAGGCCCCAAGCAGGGTTTCTTCACTGAGACTTTCCTGGTCACACTGATATCTGAGTTTTCTTAGATGCTCCCCATTCCCTTCAGCTATTCAGTACATGGTCATGTCACAGAGCTTCAAGGTTGTACATATCTTAAACACAAAACCATGAGCCTATTCTGGAGAGTGGCGAGAATTCAGGAAGAAAACAGGACCTTAGGTAGATAGCAGGTGTTGCACATCAATAAGGCATGCTGCAGTCCATTCATAAATAGGGCAGGATGAATGCTGGGAAGCTTTCTACTAGATAGGACATATTCATTGATGCATTCTCCTTTCTAATGTCTACAACCACGGACATAGTGGGATACACAGACATAGAAACACTCACCTTGTCAAACGACTTAGTAGAAACAGTTCACTCCAAACAAAACAAACCACCTTTCATACCTATTCTCAGAACATGAGACAAAACCACAAACCCACACCCACACCACAAAGGCACCTCCTTCCCCCATGTAGGTCTGTGACTATCCGGAGTGTCCTCTGACTGGTGGGCCATACTATGTTCTCTGGAAATGGCCTGTTCTGTCTCAAATCTGGTCTTTTGGCCAACTCTGTGAAGTTGTCAGGGGCCAGCGGTGAGCCACTGCCTGCTTTCTCAGGAAATGCCCCTATTCATAGCTTTCCTTGCATTTGGCCATCCTCACATCAGTAGGTTCCAAGAAAGACTGAGTCTGTCCTTGGTAAATCAAAATAAGTTTGACCACTGGGGCTTGGACTGGGACTGGCTCTTTGTGCCTGGCTTCCTGGATTCCAAGTTCAGAGAGTTCCATCACCAAGGAAGTTAGGTGAGGTCACTTCCTTTAGGAACGGAATGAGGTCACTGCCTTGGCAACAACTTTGTCCTAACAGTTGCTTCCAAGGTTCCCATGAGAAGGAGGCTGCCCCTACTTACTGTGACACTTTCACAAGTTACAGTGGTATGTCAACCATAATCATGCAGGAGCAGCTCAACAAATGCCTGCTTTGGTCCATCTTCTATACATTAAGAAGAGAGTGGCTGATTCAGACACATCCCTTCATCCTGAGCAGGTTGTTTGCCATGGAAGACTTTTGCTGTCTCAGGTCCTTCATAGTTGCCTACATCTTCTCCAGGGATCATTTCTGCATGGACCTTTGAGTTTCTCAGCAGGTGGAAGATCCTCTATATTCCTGTATTTTAAGACCAACTCTGTCCCCACTTTTCAGTAAAATTAGATTGAGAGAACAGTGTATGGTTAGGTTTAATAACATGTTCGATTTGGTTTAGAAAGGAAACTACACGGTTGAGCAAACAGGGTCCTACCGTTAGCAATAATATGAGGATTATAAATGGACCGGCCATTGCAGATAAAAGCATAGTTAACCAGGTTGACTATGTGAACAAAGAATCAAACCTCCCTTCTGGGGCCTCTGTCTCTCTTTGACGCTCTTCAAGTCGTTTTCTTAATTTACTCATAGATTCTTTTACAACTCCAGTATTGTCGGCATAAAAACAACATTCTTCCCTCAATGCAAGCAAAAAGGCAACTTTCTCTCATGAAGAGGAGGTCCAACACTCGCCTGCTCTGTAAAACAACTTCAGAGAGAGAGAGGTTAAAATTCCTGTAAAGCTGTGATGTCGGTTTTTAATGTCTTTAAGCTTTGGTCTATTTCTGCTTCTAATTGTGTCTTTGTTGTGTCTCATGGACTAGGGCAGTTGTTCCTATGCCCACCCCTTCAGCAATTATTATTCCTCATAGGATGGCCAAAGTGAGGGATACAGGTTCCCGGTGGAACCGGGTTATATGCCCCCCTATTTGAACTTTAAATGAACCTACGTCATGATAGAGCACTCTGAAAAACATCTGCATGATTACATAATTAATCACATCTATTGACCATTTTATGTAAACATAAATAATGTTAAAGTGTATAGAATTATACTGTTTTAGGAATGGACAAGAAAATGCACCTAAGATAGCACCAAAGTGAGGAAAACATTCTTATTTGGTTGCATCCGGATTTAGAGGGCATTGCTTCTGTTGTAATCAATTAATCCCCTGAACCCCAAGTTTTGGTAGTTTTAGAATTTGTACCCAACATGTAAGGGAAGGGGCTCAGAAGTTCACAGTCGGCAGAAATTCACAAAAATTAGTTTTTGTTTCTGTTTTTTTTTTTTTCCTCTGTTCTGGGCAAGTTAACTTTTCAAGGACACCTTGGAAGGGGAGAGCTTTTTTGTCTCTTTTTTTCTCCCTGCCAGCTGTCACCATGGAGACCAGTTGCTAACTTTTTTATCTTAGAAATGTAGGCATCTAGGTGAAGCCCCAGCTCAAGGCCAGAGGCCTTGTTCACATATTTTGTGAAAAACTGGAAAGGCAGTGTCTAGCTTAGGGGTGGTGATTTTTCCAGCCAGTGGCCAAGTAGAACAGGGCAACACGAAAAGTGGAAGTTAATGTACATTGAACTCTTTCAGAGGGACTCTTTTGCTGAAAGACCTAAAGTAAGCCTTGGTGAAGACTTCTGGAGAAGGTCATTTAAGACATTTCTGTGGACCTGGTACAGAGGGGGAAGACGGGGTAGTCGAGGCTGAGAGCAGCTCCGTGGATCTAAGAATGAGAAAAGAGAGATGTAAAAGAAAAATGGTAAAGGGGTTTGGGATTTTCCTAGAACAAAACTTGAGCATTAGAACAGGTATAGCAGAGGGGAACATGGGAGTAAATATTCCAAAAAGCCTTTGAGGGACTTTAAATTCTTAGAAACCTCTTTTCAGTGATGACAAAGCAACTTTAAATGCCATTTTCATTACATCGTGGATAGGGGTCTGAGGGCTCTTCTCAGCTGGTTTGAGCTTTGGGGTTAGCTTGCTAGAGGACTTGGTGGGACCTAGTGCAGGCCCTGACAGGAAAAGAGAGGAGTGAGTGGGTGAAGGGGTACCTCGGTACCTGCTACCTCAGCAACGGGGCAATGTTCTGAGAACCAGCGGAGGTTTGGGTTTTTGATTTAGTAATTGGAGAGGAGAAATCAGGTTGCTAAGATGGGAGTGATAGCAGAGAGTCTAGAGCAGAAGGCTGAGGGTAAGAAACTATTGGAGAAGCATAGTACAGGATGTGAGAAAAAGAGGAAAAATGATTCCACATAGGGAAATTTCCCCCTTTTGAGAACTTGCCGAAGTTAAAAATGTCACTCAGAATTTGAGGATCTAGAGAACCCTCTGGGGGCCATAGTATTTGGTTGTCTAATTGGTAATATGGCCAATGCTGTGTACTGAATTTGATGAGGAGTTTGGGTTCCACCAGGCAGCCCCTGTATGCTCACATTCCCTTGACTTACACAAGAAGTCGGCTTCTCCCCCACACAGCCGTGGCTGTTTGTGGCTTTGATAGTCCGCCAGGCAAACATAGTAATCTAGGCTAGTAAAACCTGAATCTGTCTCGCGTGTCCCTGCATCCATAATATTTGTTTCCATTATCTATGGTACAGAAGAGATTTAATGGGATTTTAGTGGGATCCTCTTCATCAGGGATATCTCAATAGGAAAGACCTATACCGACCTGACAAATGTCTGGGTGGAGAGATGGCCACCAGGTCTCTATGGGGCCTGTATGCGAGATAGACTATACTTCTTGTCTAGTAGGATTTGTGATCAGCCATTGCTGCTGAACGGGGTGATGAGGGTTAGAACTACTGGTGGCCAAGGGGAGAGTCTATAGTCTTATCCTCATAGCGAATACGCAATTTGAAATGGTTACCACGCTTTTCCAGTTTCCAACAAGAGTCTGGACACAGCGAAGGCTTGAGATGAGAGGCATGGATCCAAAAAGTGATTCCGTCTACTTTAACGCTTTAGGTTTTATAAGTAGCACCTGGTATGTTTCTTTCCACTGGGGTTCCAGGGATGACACCTGATGTTGTCTTATGTAGACGAAGTCTCTTACATGATATTGATTTAGAGTCCCCTCCTCCCCTGGTTGGTAGGCAGTGGCCAGCTGTTTCCACAGTTATCGCTGAGTTCTTTCAATGACTTTAAGTCTGTCAAGCAAGGGGGTGTGGAAGTGATCGTTAAGCCTTAGAGTTGGGGTTAGGTCCCTTATTGGATGATGGGAATCATAGAGAATTTCATAGGGGGTGAGGTTACACAAAGAAAGAGAGGGAATATTTCTCGCATGAAACAGTGCATAAGGCAGGAGCATAATCCAATCTTTTATGCCGGGCTCTAAGCTTAATTTTGTGAAGGTCTCTTTAATGGTTCTATTTATTTTTTCTACCTGTCCTGAGCTCTGGTGTATATAAGCATAATGTAACTTAAAATTAATCCACAGGGTCCGAGTTAACACCTGACTTACCTGGGCCATGAACACCAGTCCATTATCAGACCCTATTACCTTAGGCAGACCGTATCTTGGAAAAATATCTTTCAGAATCTTCTTGAAAATCATTTGTGCAGTTTTTTTTTTTTTTTTTTTTTTTGTGTGTGTGTGTGTGTGTATGTGTGGAAGGCTTCAGTCAATCCTGAAAATGTATCTACAAAGACTAGGAGGTATTTAAGTCCATACCTTGCTGGCTTAATTTCACTATTGTCCACTTCCCAAAATTGTCGTTTTCTGGTTCCTCATACGTGCTTTCCTCTAGGAAACTGGAAGGGTAAGCATTAACCAATTGACGGACTCGACAGGCTTTTGTTACCCGTTCAGTTATTTTCTTTCGCTGTGAGTCGGTTAGTGGAAAACTCTGTTCTTAATCCTACAGGAATGCCTGCAGTTTCATTGAACCAAGGTGAGTGAGTTGGTGTACATTTTTAACGTAGTGTAGGGCTTTCTGTAATTGCAGCCTGAGCTCAGTGAAGTTGAGGTGTTCAGTGTCAGTGTCCATAGATATTATAAAAAACTTCCTGGTGATCAGGGGTCCATTGGAATTGGGCATCTCCCTCTAACACCGGGTATAAAGGAGCAGCTAAAAACGCAAACCCAGGTATCCATAACCTGCAAAAGCCAGCAGTCCCAAGAAACTCTCTGAGTTGTCTCCTGTTAGATGGGGGTGGTATCTAGGCAATGGTTTGTTTTCTGGGCTCAGTGAGCCATCGTTTACTGCCCCTAAGGAAACAGCCCAGTAAGATTACTTCATGCCAGCAAATTTGGGCCTTTTTGGCCGAAACTCTATACCCGAGTTGAGCAAGCTCATATAATAGTGCTTGGGTCCCAGACTCACAGTTTTCCTTGGTGTTGGCTGCCAGTAGCAGGTCATTCACGTATTGAAGCTGGGTGACTTTGGGGTGCGTAGTTCTGAAATTGCTGAGATGTCTGTGGAGGGCTTCATCAAAGAGAGTGGGGGAGTTTTTGAACCCCAGTGGGAGTCTAGTCCAAGTTAGTTGACCAGACGTTCAGGTTTCTGGGTCTACCCACCCGAAAGCAAACAGCAACTGACTATCTTTATGCAGAGGCAAGCAAAAGAAAGCATCTTTTAAGTCCAGAACAGTATACCATTTCCGCTCAGGGTTCAGAGTGCTAAGCAGATTGTACGGATTAGGTACCGTGGGGTGAATGTCCTGCACTCTGTTGTTGATCTCTCTTAGGTATTTAACAGGGCGATTGTCCCGGTTCCTGGCTTTTTTTTCTAGTAGCAGGGGAGTGTTCATGGCCAATTGACAGGGCCTTAGGACGCCTAAGGTCAGATATTTCTGAATATGGGGCCTTATCTCATCTTTAGCTTTTTTTGCTTAGAGGATATTATTTGACATTAATTGGGGAGGCTGAGGTTTTTAACTCCACTGTTATTGGAGGTTGTTTCACGGCCAGGCCTAACCCAGCAGTTTTTGCCCAGGCATCTGCGTAATCTGTTATCCATTTCTGGAGTAGCTTGCCTGTTTGATCAGTCTTGGGGGGTGTGAAGAGTGGATGTTCATCTTCTACTAATTTAGTTAAAGCCGTGACTATAGGAGTTTATACTAAAGGATTTAGAAATTTCATTTGGTAGCCTTCAGGGTTAAAAGTTATTAAGGCCAAGAGCTTGGTGAGCAGATCTCTGCCCATCAATGGGTCCAGGCATTCCTGGATTACTAGGAAGGAGTGATGGATTTTTCCTTTACCTAGGTCCATGGTCCTCTTAGTAGTCTAAGCCCGATATTTACTGCCATTAGCCCTTTGAACTACAGACCTTTTATTTGATATAGGGCCCAATGGGGCCTTAAGGGCTTCGTATACTGCTCCTGTATTCATTTCAAAGTTTACTGGGGTCCGCTACACTTCAAAAGTTACCCTGAGCTAGGGGAAGTGATCTGAGCCCCAACTTTCTTAGTCATGCACCAGAGTCACAATGGCTGGCTGGCGTGGCTGTCTCTTTATAGGGCACTTTTTGGCCCAGTGTCCTTTTTTTTTTACAGTAGGCACATTGATCTGAGGCCAGGGGTGGCCTCTTGCATGGCCCCAGGTAACCCTTACTGTCACCTTACGTCTTAATTTCTGGCCTCTTTCTTGTTGTGACAAGGATCTTGGTCAATCCCTTAGTCTGTCTTTTGCTTCTCTCATCCTTCCTTTGCTCCCTTTCTTTCTCCCTGTTTCTCTCTTATAGTATACTTTCTCAGCTTCTCTGACTAAATCTCTCTTTTAAATTTTTTTAATATCCATGGCAGCTTGCCCAATTAAGGCCATTGTTACAGATGAATTTTGATCCGCTGCCTGAGGATCGAAAGGAGTATATCTTTTATATGCCTCCATAATTCTTTCTAGAAACAAAGAGGGAGATTCATCAGGCCTTTGAATAATTTCTCTTACCATGGCCAAATTAGTTGGTCACCTAGCAGCCCCTTGGAGACCTGCTATTAGAGCCAGGCAATAATTGGACAGATGCTCTTTATCTTCAAAGGTGTTGGGGTTCCAGTTGGGTTGGTTTAAGGGTAAGCTCGCTTTGATTATGTTGGGAAGTTGTGTTGGTCGCCAATCAGGTCCGAGGATTTTTTTTTTTTTTTTAGCTTCTTGGAGGTTTTTCTCTTATTCCTCTGTCATAAAGAAAGTCCCTAGGAGTTGTTGGCAGTTATCCCAAGTAGGCAGGTGTAAAAACGTTGGCGAGTTCTCTGAGTTCTTTTAGCCGGGCCAGCTTCCTCCAGGGAAGGAGGGGCTCTGTGTGCCACGGGACTGTCATCTGGATGGCGCTGGGCCATCCTAGCTTCTTTGAATGGTGGAGAGGCTGAGTCAGCAGCAGGGGAATCACTTAGAGGGTGTTGGCAGTTGGGGGATGAAGGCAGAGGATAAGGAGGGGGAGGAGAGTCCAGTAGAGTCTTGAGACTCAGGGAGAACAGAGGGTGCAGGAGGAGGAGCAGAGAGTTAAAGAGATAGAATCATGGGGGAAGGAGTAGGAGTCCGTGCAGGGACAAGGAAAGGCTTCACCCTTGGAGGAGGAGATTTGCAGAGGTCCTGACAAGTTAAGATATATGGCTGTTGATCTGGACGTCTACGTGGCCCCGGCTAAAAGACAATATCTCGAACTTTTCAAATTAGTGCGAAGTAGAAAGATCCTTCTAGGGGACATCTGACTACAAAGTTGGGTCATTCTGAGACACAGAATCTGCAAGATCCGGCGTTTTACTGAAAAAGAAAGATTCTGAGCCCTTAAGCAGACTTTGGTCTAGTGATCAAGGGTCATGAACAGAGGCATTGAAGTGCTCTGTCCCATAATGAAATATACACAGACAATAAAAGCAATGACACAAGACACAGACAAGACAAGACAATAAAGACAGGCAATGGACGTCCAATACTGAGACCATGACTGAGTAGCTGGCAAAACATGATGGGCTGGCAATACCGAATCCGAAACAAAATATCACTGAATAAAGGAGACTATAGTTCCTCGATTTCATGAGTTCATCCCCCAGGGACATGGCCTGTGGCTCTGTTACATGTGTGTCAGCCACCATGGGAGAGAGCTCACGCTCTTTACCAATAGCCATTTTGTGAAACCCTAACCTGAATCCTGAAACCAGAAAGAGGGGCCTTATTTATCCCCAGAGGAGCCCGTTGGGGGGTCTTTCATCTGCGGCTGCCGGATCTCACTGGGGCCACCAGATGTAAAGATCGGGCGAGGGTGGGTGGAAGAGACCACCAAGAGACTGTCTCATGCAACAGCAAAGGCTTTATTGGGAGTCCGGCATGCAAGGGCTCAGAGCTCACTTGAATAGAGCAGAGAGCCCTGAGAACAGCTTAAGAAGTGCTTATATATTTTCCTTGGAGAGGGCAGGAAGGAAAGTTTATTGATGGGTAAGTGCGAGTGGGCGGTTTGCGTGCAACTGGTTGACCGAGTACATTCTGCAGTTTGGCAGTTGGGGACAGCACATTCTGGGAACAAGAATAGCAAACAGTTCTCAAGATTTCAACAGTGTTTTGTTAAGCATACAGAAAATCAAGAAGTGACAAGTACCTATTTTATTAACCTTTCAATATAAGTATGAAAACAGAAATCTAGGTAAGATTTGAAGCCCAGAAGTTCATTGGGCCCTTGATTGGTATACTTAGCGTTGAATTACATTCTGTAGTGATGTCCCAGAAATATGGATATACAATGGCATAGGACCTTATACCTTCTCGGAGGTCAATTCCAAAACACAGACTCTAAGGGGAATCACACCGAAGTTCAAGCCAAGGTGGACCCAATTATCTCTTCCAACCGCCACACAAATGACCACAATTAAAACCAAAACACTCCCACATGGCACTCATCTTCTTCCATATAGACACTCACCATAACTTCTGGCAAGAGGATTCCATGAGAGGTGCAGCACAAGACAGTGTCCCAAATAAGCTCCCTTTCCCCTCATTTGCCAATAGTCAGGGTGGCCTGGACACCCTCCCTGTGAACCAGGAGTTATCAAATATGTCTGCCATTAATACAGCTCTGTTCTCCAATTTGAGGCCTACTGACTGTGGGGTTTAGATTCTTTATTTGAATTGGATTCATAAGAAAACCCAAGAACCTATGGGCTAGCATCTGCAGGGCTTTGAAGAACTCATTTGACTCAAAGGATCCCTATTCTCACTTGATGTAGGTAAGGAACCTTACAGAAGAATGTGAGGCACTTCATCCACAGTGACTGATTTTTGGCCATTTTGATTTTGGATTCACACATGGGATCGTTCTTTAGATCCATCAGGTGCTGAGAATCTAAGCCACAGGCTCACACAGGACCAAGAGGCTGATTCAGACACATCCCTTTACAAAGCAATTAAGCAAAGAGCCACAGGTGGTGCCCATTCATTTCCGTTTGAAAACTGTTTTCTTCAGGATTCACAAAGGCGTGGCCTCAGGCAAAGAACTTACTGACATTCAGGGCAACAGAAAAATAGGCAATCAAAATGCCCATTGCAGGGGTTCTCCACTGAGACTTTCCTGGTCACATCGATATCTGAGTTTTCTGAGATGCTTGCCAATCCCTTCAGCTATCCAGTACATGTCCATGTCACAGTGCTTGGAGGTGGTACATATCGTGGACTCAAAAGCATGAGCCTATTTTGGAGAGTGGCTAGATTTCAGGAAGAAAACAGGAACTTAGGAAGATAGCAGGTGTTGCCCATCGATATGGCAAGCCCTAGTGCATTCATAAATTGGGCAGGATGAATCCTGGGAAACTTTCTACTAGACAGGAAACATCCATTGATGCATTCTCTTTTTCTAATGTCTACAACCACGGACACAGTGGGATACACAGACATAGAAACACTCGCCTTGTCAAACAACTTACTAGAAACAGTTCACTCCAAACCAAACAAACCGACTTTCCTACCTCTTCTCAGAACATGGGGCAAAACCACAAACACACATCCACACCCAAAAAGGCACCTCCTTCCCCCAAATAGGTCTCTCACTATCCGGAGTGTCCTCTGACTGCTGGGCCATACTATGTTCCCCAGATATGGCCTATCCTGTCTCAGATCTGGTCTCCATATCCAACTCTGTGAAGTGGTCAGGAGCCAGCTGTGAGCCACTACCTGCTTTTTTAGGAAAGGCCCCTCTTCAGAGTACTCCTGGCATTTGGCCATCCTCACATCAGTAGGTACCAAGAAAGACTGACTCTGTCCTTGTTAAATTGAAGCAAGTGAGACCACTAGGACTGGGACTGGGACTGACTCTGTGTGCCTGGCTTCCTGCATCCCAAGTTCAGAGAGTTCCATTACCAAGGAAGTGAGGTGAGGTTGCATCCTTCAGGAACTGAATGAGGTCACTGCCTTGGCAACCACTTTTTCCAAACAGTTGCTTTCAAGCGTACCATGAGAAGGAGGCTTACCCTACTTTCTGTGGCACTTTCACAAATTAGAATGGTATATCAACCATAGGCACCAAGAAACAGCTCTCCACACAGGCCTGATTTGGTCCATCTTCTCTATATTAGGAAAAGAGCCTTTAGTCCGGGGAGCACTGCAGTGAACCTCTGCACTAAAACTATTAGCAAGCACCTGGTGGAGGAGTCCTCCATAGGTAAGTGGGGCTTTTATAACATCTGATATCCGGTTAAGGGAGATCTCTTCTGATGACAGAGATGTGGCCTGGGGAGGCTCACATATACTCCTTTCCAGGAGAGTAACCAGAATCGTTCTGTCCTCTGTTCTGTTCTGTAGGGAATTCCTCTGGAACTGTAGAGAGGGGCCGACGGGCACGCATGCACTCCTACCCTGGAGCTATAGCAAGATGTTGCACTGTTCCACTGTTTTTCTGTTTAGGCGCATGGTTTCTGTTTTTTGTGTTTTGTTTTGTGTTCTATTTTTTTGATTGTTTGTTTGTTTTTGTTCATTTTGTTGTGTGATTTCAGTGGTAAAAACTTAAGGATTTTGGACGTAAAAATAGGTAATAAAGAGAGTAAGCCTGACACCCCTTTGGACTGTGTTTTAGGGAACTGCGATGAACTTTACTCGCCTTTGTTAAGCAGGATGATAGAAGCTCCTAGCTGGCTGCCTGGAGCACACCCATTGCAGAGGGCAATGCTTGGTGGGGGCCTAAGAACTGAGCATCTCCGAGGTTAACAAGTGAAACTCCTTTAAAACCCCTTGTCACTCCAGATCAAGAGAGTCACAACCTTTGGCAGAGTCCCCTGTGTTTCTCCTTTGTTCGCAAAGCAATAAACCTCCCTTTTTCTTTTTCTCAAAACTCAGTCCTCATTATTAAATTGGTATTAATTGGCGTCAAGTTGAGGAATCGAACTTTAATTTACAAATTTGGTACCCGCCCTCCACCCCGGAACTTTGTGAGAGCTGTCTACTGAAATATTAGGAGATGAAGCATGCTTGGTGTGGAACTGAACAAGAGGAGCTAATCCTGTAAGTAAAAGGAGGGACTGAGGGACTCCCAGCAGCTGCCAAAGCCCTGTTGATTCAGGGAATTACCTCCTTCCTCCCCGCACTGTAAGAATTATGCCACCTCTGTCTTGTTAAAAAAGAGAAAAAGAAAAAGGGGACACTAAATGCAGTGAAGTCACCATGGAGACACTTTATTTTACATTTCAGGTTTCCCCTCTGTTAAAACATGTGGTCCCCCCCCTGTGGATATCTATGGTGCACACTGGTGTAGGAGATTTTTCTCTTATCTGCTCTGGTTTAAACGGTTCTCTCTGACAGCCATAGTCTGAACCTCCTTTCTGTCTGTCTTGTGTCTTTGTATCTGGCCCTTTAAGACATGTGCAATAATGTGTTGATATTATAAATTGTTTCTTGGGAATGATCTTAGCTGAATGTGTGTCTAAATGATGATGTTTTATTTTAACAATCTGGTATCTGAATGGGTTTTTGAAGCATTGCAGAATCTTGCAGTTAAAAGTCGGGTTTAGGTAATTGTTTAGTTTATGATTTCAGATAATTCATGCCAGAGAACTTAAATACTTAGTATGGAAAACTGAAGAACTCTACTTCCAAGTTGGCAAGTAAATTCCCAATCATACAGTCTTTTTTTCACCAATTTTGAATTGGATAGCCTCGGGAAATGTCACTGTGTGTACCACTGCATGAATTTGGACAAGGATAGTAAATCATAGAATGGTATCTGTTGACAAAACAAGATGTAAAGATATAAAATTTTGTGAATTGTATCTTAAATTTGTATCATAATTTTCAACATCCGAACCTCAAAATTATGGTTAAAATGCCTTAGGCCTGAGGTGTCTGCTCAGAATAGCAGTTTTTCCTGCTCCTTCCAGACCTCAGCCATGATTTATATTGAAATGTAAATGAAAGAAGCCTGAAAGCTTAGTAGGAGACTGATTTGAGGCCTAAGGGAAAAAAAAGGTAAATTGTATGGTATTTACTAATTACTAGCCAGTCACTTTTTCTAGGACTCTTTTTTTTTTCCTTAGATACTTTTTTTTTGAGCTCATGATTTTGAGCATACAGACCTAGGTTAATGTTTTTCAGATCAGTTCTATCTTTGACCAACTGTAGACTTTTTGAAACATTGCAATGGAGATTTCACCTGAGAAAAGCTACAAGGCCTTTACTATTATTATGTGTGCACACTTTTGTTATGTGTTGTATGTCCACATATACATATGTCCGTATATCATATATATGATACACAAATTAACATATACAAGGAGCGCTCATAAAAAAGCGCTCATTAAAACAAATTTAAATAGGAGATCCAAAGATCTTTAATTCACGTGATTTAAATGTTTCAATTTAAATTGGATAAACAGATAAAAATCAATGTCTTTAAATTTAAGCTTACAATTTTTTTAGGTGTTCAAAAATCTAATAAAATATTAATATCTACAAAATGTCTAATATGCCTTGGTTCTAGGACCTTTCCTTCAACATAAAAATGGTTTACACTGTCAACACATTTCTCTAATATTTTGATAAATAAGTAAAGTAAATTTGATATGGGATTGCTCATTCATGAGTACTTTTCTTAGATATCTGATTGATTTACTAAGGTCTGAATAAGTTCTTATTAAAGTCTGTATAAGAATATAAAAATAAGTCATGTGTTAATGAGACAAAAATTTCTTAAAACATAAGTTTACCCATAACGTTGTGTTTATTAAGTTTTATTTTCTCCAGAGCAAGCAACCATAAAAATTAAACAACTGATTAAATAAGAACTGTTATTTTAGAGCACTGTACTGCCATTGCTTTAAAAGCTAAACTTGGTTAATGTAGAAACATCAATGTAATTGTGATGCTATCAATGTTTTCATATCTTATAGGTATGCAAGTCTGTAAGGTAGAAACTTTAAAAGAGCATTATATCAAGCTGGTGCTCTGAAGTTGTATGGTAAAAAATATATTGGGGATTTATTTACCTGTTATCAATAAGATATGTAAACTTTTATGTTACTTTTTACATTGGGGAACAATTTAAATGTATTTTTTAGTTAATGAGAGCCTAATCGATGTAAAGGTTAAAAACTTTCAGCCTTTCTTTAATTCATGTTTTAAATGTGATATCATATGGTGTTAGCTAATGTTCATGTGACCTCAAACAATTTATGTAAACTTTGTCAAATGATATTTAAAAATAAGAATTAGCTTTAGAACTAAAATACTTAAGATTTATAAAGAGCCCTGCCTTAGCTGAGATAAGGCTCTGTGTCCCATCTTACTACATGTGAGAATGACTACGAAACCAGTAGGTTAGATAATATTTCTTTAAAGTTATGTTAAAAAGTTGTTTTTTTTTTAAGGTCAATATTCCTAGGATCTCAAACAGGGGATATAATGTATAACTCAGCCAAAAAATTCAGGGTAGCTGTTACACAAGCTAAGTATTTTTACTTTTGTTAATTTTATTTTGAAATTTTCTTATAAGTGATCTAAAGATTCTCTGTTACTGTTTTACAAACGTGTTGCTTTAAGAACACAACATGGGTTTATTCAATATAATAAGTCATTACTTACAATACAGACAGAATAATACAGATCCCAATTAATAAAAAGATAATTATATAGTTATAGACATTAAAGCCCAGTACTCTTAATATAAGGCTGTTAAAATTTATTTGCTGGATGTTTAAGATTAGGATTTAAAATTAAAGTTAAATGAAAAGAGCCAAGAAAACCAATATTTGGCTTTTGCCCTATGAGTCAGTCTGAATCCAGGGAACAGGGGACTTCTCTAAAGAGCTTTGAAACTCTGAGCCACATAACCTCCTCCTGATCAGGGAGATTAATGAGACCACTGGAGAACAGAAAGCCAATCAGTGTATTTGTAACGAAGAGGAGAGTCATCAAAGAAAGGAGACATCCCTGATGCTTCCGAGGGAAGCCAAATGGTCAAGCAAGATCTGGACCCACCTAGCGCAAATGGCACTAGCAGAACTGAGAATCTGCTCTCAAGTTTCCCCAGAATTGACTCCCATAAAAGGTCAGCTGACTGTTAACAATAGATGGAAACAAAAGTCAGTTTGACTGCTTCATCTTAAACACTTAGCAAAGACAGTTAAGAACAAAATACATCCATTCCTGGGCATTTTAAATTATAATAATAATAATAATAATAATAATAATAATAATAATAATAATAATAATAATAATATAATGTTAAGGTATGCACTTTATGTTTGCCTCCCAAAATAAGTAAGACTGGTGGCTACAAAGAAGAATTCTCAGACAGGAATGCCTGATACTTATAAAAAGAGACTATCAAGAAGACCTGCCACAGGGAGAAGTTTTCAGTTTAAGGCCTACAGATATTCCTAACCTACACAGGTTGGCTTGGTGTTTGCTAGTACAATTATCCAGCCCTGAGTAACAGAATTAAAGGTTTCTCAAAGAGACACAGAGGTCATAATAGTAAAAGGATTTTACAAGATCAGATGACATTAAATAATTAAACTGTATCTTATGGGGAGGGACAAGTGTAACAGTAAAAGTTAAATATTAAATTGACAGTCCTGATAACTGGGGATATTAAAGACTGGTGAGGGAACTTCTATACAGTGACATGTTCCAGGTGCTGCAACATTTATTCAGTACTCATGGTTTTTGTTTCTCTCATAGAAGAACCCATCCCCAGATGACTTTACAACCTGTTCTTCCCCAATCAGACTTCAAACCGAACTGACTTCTAAAAGGCAACTCATGTCCCTCAACTGACTTCTAAAAGGCAACTCATGTCCCTCATCCCATGCCCACTCACGTCACCCTGTCTCAGGTCAGGAGAAGAAAAAATGAGTGACACCACTCTTCTTATAACAATGGAGAGAAAGATAAATAGACTATCAATATAAGTAATTAATTAAGTCAGGTAAAATCAGGGAGATCGGTTTTGGGTGAGTTCTAAAAATTTGGAGACTCTTACCTGAGGGATTAAAATTTCCTCAGTGCTCTTCCCGTAATCTATCAAAGATTTGAAGGGGACACAAAGAAAAGGCGGGAATGATAGACCCAACCTGATCTTTAATTTAAATTGGGAGCCATCTTGCCAAAAAGCCATGAAAAGATAATTTTGGCTTTACCATAAATTACTTCAAATTCTAAACCTGCTTGGAATGCCTGCCCATGCCTTGAACTCACCCATGCCCGGCTCTCTGACCAGATAGCAGCCCTCTCTGAAACTTTAGTGACACATCATAAATATTTGCCTTCTCTGGCCAGACAACAACCCTCTCTGAGGCTCTAATGGTCTTCATGAACTCTGATGTAGGGACAGCAAAAAAAATGTAGACTGCCATTGGTGTGATGTTTGTCAGAGTTCTGTTATCTGTAAACCCCCTTTTGTGTAATTTTCTGGGCTATTAAGCTGCCTGTAGGAAAGCTGGGGTTGCTGTCTTTTTCCCGCCGTTTTGTGAGGGAGAGGTAGCACAGCCAGTGGAAATAATAAGCTTAATTTAATTTGATTTTAATTAGAGTCAGTGGTCTTTTCTTGTGTCCTGGTCTAACAGGTAAACACTCCAAAAACATGGAGCTCTGCCAGCCTAAACACTTCTTGAGAAACTTCCTCTGAGTTTGGGCACTTGAAATATATGTTGTTGTAAGGAGCTTTAGCTTCCTTTCTAGTGATACCATCAAAGCTGAGTCTGCATCTATGTGACCTGGAGGACATGGTTTCTTGTATTCTAATGAACATGAGGCAGCAGTGCTGAATTTTCTCTTTGTAGGTAAACTGTGGCCACTGGATACTAAGTGTCTCCCCGTTTGGACTGTGAAGCCATTTGGTCATCCTCCACTTTGTGGTGTTTCTTGCTGCTGTACTGGGAGTTTGGTATATGCTTTATGAAATACAACGAGTTCAACTGAAACCCAGTGTTGAAGAAAGTTCTGTCACTTGTGGTGGGTCAGGGTCTGAAGGAGAATGCACCAACCAGGCTTTTATCTCACAGAGCTTGCCCCCTTGTCCATAGAAATCTGACTCTGAACTTAGCCCAGAAACCTCTCCATATAAAATGATGCCTTTACATAGAAGGGTCTGCTGGCTGCACCATGTCAGTCACAAACCATTTGGAAGGCAATGGCAAATCCTCATTGCCACACCACAGATGTATTATCACACACCCACCCACCACTGCAATAGGCCCACTTCTCAGCAGGCTCCAACTTACTGGCATCTTTGTTCTACACCATTTTCATGAAACCCGGTCAATCATGGCATTCTCTGGTACACTCAAGATCAGCAACAAGACATCTAAAGGTTCTCCAGTGCCACCTGGTTAAGGGAATTTCAAAGATTTCATTGTATTTATCTAGCCATTTTTCATGGATGAAGTTGGAGGCACTGTGGGTTTCAGTTCATTCAGGAAATATTAAATGGTGAGGAAGCTGTTTTCAATGAATTCTCTGGAGAAAACTCACAGGCAAGTCTTCCCATAGAGTGGTCAAAAGGTCACATGAAGCCAGGCCCATTGAGGTCTTTAATGTGACGTCCATGGGTGTTCTGACTGTCAACTATGGCTGCCAAATCTTTCAGAATAAAATCATGTGATATTCTAGCTGATATTCCAAGGCTCTGTGGAAAGCCACCCTTGTATTTGATCTCAGTTTCCAAGGGAGAATCCCATGCGTGGCCTCCTAAAATCTGAACACAGTTTATGGCAATATTTCTCTGAGATCAGTTCGAGAACTCAGACTATAAGTGGAATCACACCAGAGTTCAAGCCCAGATAGACCCAGTCATCACTTCCAACCACCAAACAAATGACCACAATTAAAACCAAAGCACTCCCACAAGGCCCTCATCTTCTTCCATATAGACACTCATCATAACCTGTGGCTGGAGGTTTCCATGAGGGGCTCAGCCCAATACAGTGTACAAAATAACCTCCCTTGCCCGTCATTTGCCTAAAGTCAGGGTTGCCAGGACACCCTTTCTGAGAACCAGGAGTTATCAAATGAGCCTGCCGTAAATACTGCTCTGATTCTCCAATTTGAGGCCTACTGACTCTCGGGTATAGATTCTTTATGTGAATTGGAATCATGAGAAAACCCAAGCACCTATGGGCTATCCTCTGCAGGGTTTGAAGAACATATTTGACAAAAAGGATCCCTATTTTCACTTGATGGAGATCAGTAATCTTACAGAGGAAGGCGAGAGACTTCGTCCACAATGACTGCTTTTTTGGCCATTTTGGTTTTGGAAGCACACATGTAATTGTTCGTTAGATCCATCAGGTGCTGAAAATCTATTCAACAACCTCAAACATGGCCAAGAGTCTGATGCAGACACATCCCTTTCCAAAGCAATTAAGCAAAGATCTACAGGTGATGCCCATTAATTTCCATTGAAAACCGTTTTCTTCAGGCTTCAAAAAGGGGTGGCCTGAGGCAAAGACCTTTCTGACATTCAGGGCAACAGAACAATAGGTAAGCAAATGGCCCAAGGCAGGGTTTCTAAAATGATATCTGAGTTTTCTGAGATGATCCCATTCCCTTCAGCTATCCAGTACATAGCCATGTCACAGAGCTTGGAGGTGGTTCATGTCTTGGAAACAAAACCATGAGCCTATTCTGGAGAGTGGCCAGAATTCAAGAAGAAAACAGGAATTTAGGAAGACAGTGGTTGTTGCCCATCCATTAGGCAAGACAAAATCCATTCATAAATTGGGCAGGATGAATGTTGTGAAGCTTTCTTCTATTCAGGACACATCCATTGATGCATTCTCTTTTCTAATGTCTACAACCACGGACACAGTGGGATAAACAGACATAAAAACACTCGCATTGTCAAAAGACTTACTAGAAACAGTCCACTCCAATCCTAACAAACCGACTTTCCTACCTATTCTCAGATCATGAGACAAAACCACAAACTCACACCCACACCCAAAAAGTCACCTCCTTCCCCCAAGTAGGTCTATGACTATCCGGAGTGTCCTCTGACTGATGGGCCATAGTATGTTACTCCAAAATGGACTGTCCTATGTCAGATGTGGACTCCTTGGCCAACACTGTGAAGTTGTAAGGTGCCAGTGATGAGACACTACCTGCTTACTCAGGAAAGTCCCCTCTTCAGACCTTCCTGGCATTTGGCCATCCTCACATCAGTAGTTACCAAGAAAGACTGATTCTGTCTTTGGTAAATCCAAATATGTGAGGCCACTGGGACTGGGACTGGGACTGCCTCTGGGTGCCTGTCTTCCTGGATCCCTAGTTCAGAGAGTTCCATCACCAAGAAAGTGATGTAGGTCACTTCCTTCAGGAACTGAATGAGGTCACTGCCTTGGCAACCACTTTGTCCTAATAGTTGCTTCCAAGTGTCCCAATTGATGGAGGCTGCCCCTACTTCCTGTGACACTTTCACAAGTTTGAATGGTATATCAAACA
Organism: Callospermophilus lateralis; assembly: GCF_048772815.1. Classification (NCBI taxonomy): domain Eukaryota; kingdom Metazoa; phylum Chordata; class Mammalia; order Rodentia; family Sciuridae; genus Callospermophilus; species Callospermophilus lateralis. Next base: position 54,327 of record NW_027513325.1, on the reverse strand, counting down.
TAGGCACCCGGGAACAGCTCTCCACACAGGCCTGGTATTGTCCATCTTCTCTACATTAAGAAAAGAGAGACTGCTTCAGACACACCCCTTCATCCTGACCAGGTTGTTTGTCGTGGAAGATGACTTTTGCTCTCTCAGGTCCTTCATAGCTTCCTATAGCTTCCCCAGGGTTCATTTCTGCATGGACCTTTTCATTTCTCAGCAGGTGGAAGATTTCTTACATTCCTGTATTGTAAGACCAACTCTGTCCCTGCTTTTCTGTAAAGTTAGATTGAGGGAACAGAGTATGGTTAGGGTTAATAACATGTTTGATTTGGCTTAGGAATCATTCTGCTGGATGAATAATGTTATTGGGAACCTGCAATATTTATTAGAATATATAGAGGGGAAATATATTTATGAAAACCGAAATCTAGGTAAGATTTGAAGCCCAGAAGGGCTTTGGATCCTTGATTGGGATACTTAGGTTTGAATTATGTTCTGCACATGTGTCTCAGATAAATCTATACACAATGGCATAGGACCTTGTACCTTGGATGATTGAATGTCAAAGAGAACATCCAGTCAAAAAAGGATAGTTGGTAGGATTAGGAAGATAGTTGGTAGGATTAGGAAAAAGAGTGAGTATATGATTTGGACAAAAAGTTCTTTAGCAATAGGGTTTTGGGTAGAGAGAAAATGTAAATGTCAGCACATGTGAAGAGTCAGTCACAATGATGAACTGGGGAAAATATGTAGGAAAGCAGATATCAATAGAGACATTAGAAAATCAGCAAATGATAAAGTGATTGATAGGATTAGACATTTTCGACAGGCTTGAGTTTGAATAAATAATCTTAGGAAGAAACAAATATGTAGTCACCAATAGGATTGACATTTGAGAGCATTAGGCAACCTGGACATGGGTGATTTTCATAATCCATACTCATATTCCATTTAGGCTTTGGTACAGTCGTAAGTGTGACTTTGCATTTTGTGGCCAGAATATTACTGTGATAAAATGTATATGTAGATCAGGTGACATGAGTATTTGTTGCACCATTTCTGAGAGCAATATTTTGAAGAGATATAAATTAGTATTGGGGGCACAAATAGGTGTACCATGTGTGTATGAATATAGAGAGAATGCATGAATAGACCATACTGTGAATAAATAATATAACTGTTTCCAAATTTAGAAATTGGAATAAATTGATATCCCAAAATACACAGGAAATCTTATATTGATATACATACATTCATTCCAACCAGTTATATATCTAATGGTAATATTAGGGTTGTAGTTTATCATAAAATGTGTGTGAGTTTTGCTTCAAAATTGATTATGGAAATCGAAAATAATGTGTTTGGAAAGAAGTCTCATGAAATAACCAGTCAAAAACAAGGAGGAATACATGTGTTCTGAAGCAGGAAGTGATTGAATGTGTTACAAATGTCTTTCAATTTGTGAACTTGTGGATGAAATGTATATTCTACGATGTATAAAAACTGAAGAAATAGTAATGTACCAGTGTTGAATTAAAATGAACATCAAAATACACATCATGTCCAATAGAAATCTACTTTCATTGATGTTAAATTGGGTCAGTTACTGTAGAAATATAAGGCTTTGTTTGCACCATTCACTGAAGTGAGTTTTCAGTACTAGGAAATAAATATGTATTTCAGGTGGATGAATATTTCTAAAAACAATCTTATGAAAAGTTGATTATAAAAGCACATACATGAACATGAGTGAATTATTTAGGGAGTGTATAATAAGACACATATATTTCATATTTTGAAAATATATATATCACACAGATACATTAGAAAGTAGCAATATATATGCCAATCAAAATTCATCATGAAATATATATCATTCACAGATCCAAAAATATTAATTTTACTGAACATGGATTTATGTATAATGTTTTTCAACTAAGAAGCTCACTCATAGTTTGAGTTTTCAGTTCCAAAAACATTTAGGAGGAGTCATCTCTTCTCATACTTTGTATCTCCCAAGTTAGCCACCTCACAAAAATGTACGTGTGATACCAGGTAGGATTTTATATGTGCATATAAAAATACATGTGCTGAATTGGCTACAGAAAAAGGGAGACAGAAATTCACATATGTGTTAACTTTAAAAACACATGGAGAACCATTTCAACAAAAAATTAACAAGATTTATAACTCTTACCCTATATCATGCAAAAGGCAAGACCAACTATACGCCATGCCTCCTCTCAACCGCTTGTATTTCTATTCTGTTTGGGTTATTTTTCTCCATCATATTAGGATTAGTAGTCAGAGTCTAGTAGGGTATGTGTTAGTGTCAGGGATTCAGTATTTTGAATGGAAAATTGAAAAATGAATCCAATGTGTATGTAAATATGTGCTACACCAAAATCTTCCCACTCTCATCCAGAACAATGCCTTGACAACACCTACGGCCCAAGTATGACACAATCAGAGGAGAAAAGTTAGAAAATCCGTGAATACATATCTAGAATGGAATATGATCAGAAGTTCACAACCTTGGAAGTGGTAGAGGAGTTTCCAAAAGTAAGGGACAGGGTAAACCCTCCAAAAACTTGAAGGTCTGCTGGCCTAGAGACTTCTTGAGAAACTGCCTGTGAGGTTGGGCACTTGAAATATATGTTGTTGTCAGGAGCTTTAGCTTCCTTTCTAGTGAGACCATAAAAGCTGGGTCTGCATCAATGTGACCTGGAGGACATGGTTTCTTATTTTCCAATGAACATGAGATAGCAGTGCTGAATTTTCCATTGTAGGTAAACTGTGGCCCCTGGGGGCTGAATGTCTCCCTGTGTGGACGTTGAATCCATATAGTCATCCTCTATTTTCATGGTGTTTCTTGCTGCTGCACTGGGAGTTTGGTATTTGCTTCATGAAATACAAGGAATTCAACGGGGACACAGTGCAGGAGGGATTTCTGTCACGTGTGGTGGGTCAGGGTCTGCAGGAGAATACAAGAACCAGGCCTCTATCCCACATAGCTTGCCCCCTTGACCATAGCAACCTGATTCTGAACAATGTCCTGAAACCTCTCTATGTAACAAGGTGCCTTTACATATAAGGGTCTGCTGGCTTCACCATGTCAGTCACAAGCCATTTGGAATCCAATGAAAGATCTACATGGCCCCACCACAGATGTTTTATCACACACCTGCCCACCATTGCTCTAGGCCCACTACTCAGCAGGATCCAACTTTCTGGCATCTCTGTTAAACACCATTTTCATGAAAACCAGTCAATCAAGGCACTGTCTGGTATACTCATTGTTGGGAAAAGTATAAACGGCAGCCATACCCCAGAGAAAAACCCCAACATGGTGCCTAAGGACTTCTTCTTCCTACCTTCTTTTTTCTACAGTGGTGCCAAATGTTCCCACCCGTGTGAACTCTCCCGCTGGCGCCAATTTGAAATCTCCCTGGTGGGGAACCTTAGCCCCAATAAGAACTAATTCCTGGGCTCCAGAGCTGATATCTGAAAGAACTAACCAATAAACGGTTTGCCTGCCATTTATCTAAGCCCTTCCATCTTCCCCTTAGTTCTATATAAGCACACAGCTTTTTGCAATAAAATTGGAATTCTCCCAGCGAAGTGCCTTTGCGTGGGAAGTTCTTTCATTCTGGTGCCCCATGTGAGGATATGGGTGAGCTCTTTCTAACAAGAGCCCCGTCCCCTGCTCCCCCGGAGACAGCCAGCTTCCTGCACCCACCACAGATCTGATATATGTAAGCCTCCCCTGACCCTGGCTCTGCAACTCCCTTCGGGCTACCACTGGTTTTGTGACCTTGATCTTCCGGCACACTCTCGACGCCCTGTAGGGGGCAGGAAATTCCTGCCACTAAGACCTTTACTGGTCGCAGTGGACCCTCTGGTGATCCGTTTTCCTTTGGGGCGTGAGGCTTCTGAGTTTACACAAGAGGCTCTGTGGTTTTTTCTCCTCTGCTGCCGCTGCTGCTGCTGGCTAGAGTTGCTGTTTGCTGCGGGGCTGCTGTGTCTGGCTGAAGCTGCCTCTCTGCTCGGGGAAAACTGAACTCCCGTCCTGGAACTACATTCTGCCGGAACCGGAGTTCTGTTTTCATTACTGACTTTTTCCGCTGCGTTCAAAAACTTTCCTGACGTCAGGTTGCCCGTGGCTCCGAACCCATTGGGTCTCACAGATCGCACTTCACTGGTGACGCCCAGGTAGTGCCCTCTGTATTTCCTCATGACGGCTGGTCATTTTGGGGACGCCCACCTGACCCCCGTTCGCCCTGAGCTTCCTGAAAGCCATTCCAGCCCGGGTTTTCTCTTTGTCTCTCTCGCTTACTCTTATTCTCTCTCTCTCTCTCTCTCTCTCTCTCTCTCTCTGTCTGTCTGTCTTTCTTCTCTCCCTGTGACTATGGGCACCTCTTCATCTGTACCTGAAGCCTCACCTCTCAAATGTCTACTAAAAAATCTGGCCACACTCTCCCTCACACCAGACATCAAGCCCAAACTTCTAATCAAATTCTGTACCCAAGATTGGCCTACATATCCACTGGATAATGGCAATCATTGGCCTCCAGAAGGCTCCTTACATCCAAACTTCATCTGCGACCTTTTTAACTACTGCCAGCATCTGAAAAAGTGGAGTGAGATTCCCTGCATTTAAGGTTTTAGCCTTCTCACACAGCACCCTGTCGCTGCTCCTCCTGCCCTCCCTCTCAGGTCCTCCTTGTTTGCAAACCCTTCTCTTCCCCTACGTCTACTCCTGACTTCACAGATTCTTCCTCATTCAACCCAGCAGATGAACCCCCACCTTATCCCCCAGTCCTATCTGCCCCTTCTCTCCCACTATACCCTCCTCTTCCTCTGCCTGATTCCAGGGATCCTCAGCCTTCCATTTAATCCTCCTCCCCTCCGCCCTCTTCTGCCTGCTCCACCTCCTCCTCTTCCAAAGAGACACTCCCTGCCCCTCCCTCTCCTTCCTGTCCGCCTCCTGCCTCTTTCAGTCCTCCTGTTACCAGGTCTAAGGGACTCCTTCCCACCCCCAAGACAATCGCACCCCTTTGTGAGGTAGCTGGTCCCGAGGGTGTCATCAGAGTCCAAGTGCCCTTCTCCATGTCGGACATTACTCAGCTAGAGAGGAAGTTAGGCTCATTCACCACTGACCCCACCACTTACATTCGGGAGTTTCAATGGGTCCTGCAAGCATATAGTCTCACTCATCATGACATCTACATGCTCTTGGCCAATACACTTCTCCCTGAGGAAAGTCAATGGGTCTGGGAGCTAGCCCAAGCCCATGCTGATGAAAATCATAGGACCAATCCTAACCACCCCACAGGCCCTCATGCTGTCCCAGAGCAGGATCCCCTATGGGATTACAACACCCCTGAAGGCTTACAGTCAAGTGACCTTTTTACATCCTGCCTCTTGGCGGGCCTGAAAAAGGCCATCCGCAAGGCTGTTAACTTTAAAAAGGTGCAGGAGGTCATTCAAAGGAAGGAGGAAACACCTTCAGAATTCCTGGATAGACTAACCAAGGCCCTTTAACAGTACACAAACCTCAACCCAGAAACCCCTGATGGCCGTCATGTCTTAATGAAATATGTTCTGGCCCAAAGCTACCCTGACATTAAAGCCAAGCTTAAAAAGCTTGAACAGGGCCCTGCTACTCCTTAGACTAAAATCCTCGCTGTCGCTTTCAAGGTTTTTTATGATAGAGAGGATGAAAGTGAATGCCGTAGGCAGAGGGCTGAAAATGCCAAGTTCCAAATGTTGGCCCAGGTCATTCAGAGAAGGCCATCACCACGCCATCCCAATATGACGCCCCCGGGAGCTTGCTTCAAATGTGGTAAGGAGGGACATTGGGCCAGGGATTGTCCTTCACTGAGGACACCCTACAACCCCTGCCCAAAATGCCATCAAAGGGGACACTGGGGGGCAGACTGCCCAACAACCCGAAAGGGAGGTTGGTCAGCCGCCAGGCAACCACAGCCTTTCTTGGGCTTAGCAGCGGAGGATTGACGGATCCCTGGGCTTTCCCTCCAGACTATTACCATCAAGAATCAAGAGCCTAGGTTTACCTTCCTGGTGGATGGATGCTTCATTACCTTCCTCTTGGATACTGGTGCCACTTTTTCGGTCTTAAGGGAGTATGGGGTTCTACCACACCCTCAAAAACTCCTATTGTCAGGGTAGGAGGTAAACAGATTTTCCCTCAAACCCCCCCATCATGTTATATGCAGGGATCCCTTTTGTCCTTCACTCACTTCTTTCTCGTTATGAGCCATTGCCCCATTCCCCTTCTGGGAAGGGACATACTCTCACTATTAAAAGTCAGCATTCACATATCACCCCACACCTCTCCTACCTCTCATTTCCTCATGATGTTCCTAGGGGCAGATACACCTCCTTAATGCACTCTCCCATGACTCTCTAAACCAGTTAAGCCTGAGGTTTGGGACACAACTACACCCCTTATGGCTAAATGCAGTCCTATTCATATTGTCTTACAGGACCCTTCAAGATATATTAGTCAATCACAATATCCACTCACAACCACAGCCCTCCTCGAATTAGAACCCATCATCCAGGATTTATTACGAAAGGGGTATCTTAGGCCTACACACTCTCCTTTCAACACCCCCATTCTGGCACTTAAGAAACCTAAAGTGTCCTACAGGCTGGTTCAAGACCTTCTCCTTGTCAACTCCTCTGTGGTCCCCATCCACCCACTAGTGCCCAACCCTTACACCCTCCTCTCTCAGATCCCTGCCACTACTACCCACTTCTCGGTCCTAGGTTTAAAAGATGCATTCTTTTCTATTCGCTTGTTCTCAGAATCTCAGAATATCTTTGCTTTTACATGGACTGACTCTCACATCCACCATTCTCATCAGCTTTCCTGGACTGTCCTCCCACAGGGATTCAGGGATAGCCCCCATCTCTTTGGCCAAGTTCTTGCCCAGGACCTCACATCCTTTCACCCGACCTGTCCTGACACTATTCTCCTTCCATATGTCAATGACCTTCTTCTATGTAGTCCCTCTGGGAACACTCTCAATCCCACACCGCTCAGCTTCTTAATTTCCTAGCAGACAAGGGATATAGGGAGTCTCCCCACAAGGCCCAGGTTTCCCATTCTTCTGTCACCTCTCTTGGTTTTTGCCTTAGACCCGGGAAAAAGGAAATAACACTGGATAGGAGGCAACTCCTCTCTGATCTTCCAGTGCCCCATATGAAAGCCAAAATACTATCATTCCTAGGATTAGCAGGTTATTTTAGGGCCTGGATCCCAAATTATTCTCTTCTATCCAAACCCCTGTATGACCAAGCAAATGGACCCCCTAGTGAATCTCTTGTCTCCTCCCCCATCTACCACTTCCGCAGGTTTCAGCAACTCCTCTTAAAGGCACCTGCCCTTCACCTTCCTGATCTTTCAAGACCATTTCATCTATATGTCCATGAAAAAGGGGGGCAAGCACTTAGGGTCTTAGGTCGAAACTATGGGCCTACATTTGCACCTGTGGCATATTTTCCAAGAAACTAGACTCTACCATCCGTGGGTGAGCCCCTTGCTTAAGAGCTCTGGTTGCTGGACAAATTTTACACAAAGAAGCCTCTAAGCTGAGTTTTGGGGCACCTTGAACTATCCACTCCCCACATCACTTGAAAGATCTTTCAGCTTATAAGGGCCTTCAAACCCTTCCTCCATCCAGGGTTCTGTCGCTCCTCACTTCCTTTCTGGAAAACCCTAATATTACTTTCCTCCCCTGCTCTGCACTGATCCTTCCCTCACTGCTCCCAATGACTCCCACGTCTAACACACCAACTCATAATTGCTTGGAAACCTTAGAAGATTTCCTCCCCTGTCATTCTTCCATTTCTGAGGAACCACTCACCAAGCCTGACCTTATCTGGTTTACTGACAGCAGTTCCTTTAGGCAGAACGGCACTCATTACTCTGGATATGCTGTAGTTTCAGCCACTGAGATTATAGACGCCAAAGCTTTGCCTTCAGGAACTACCAACCAGCAGATTGAACTTATAGCAGCCACTCGTGCCTGCCTTCTAGCACAAGGCAAATCCCTCACCCTCTATACTGATTCAAAATATGTCTTCCAGATCTTATTATCCCATGCTTCAATATGAAGGGAGCGACGCCTACTTACCACCAAAGGTAATGCGATCACTAATTCGGCTCTTATAACCAATCTGATGGAGGCCTCCCACTTACCCACCCAGTTGGGAGTTGTCCATTGTAGGTCCCATCAGAAGGATGGCTCTCTTATCACTGAGGGCAATGCCAAAGCTGACCAGGCGCCACGAATGCGTGCTACCACTTCCAATTATGGCCCCTATGGGGTACATATTATGGCCACTTTAGACAGCTCATCTGAAGCCCCTACTTCTTCCAGTAAGAACAAGGATCTTTTCAAGTTCCTTCATACTCTACACCATTCCAATTCTCAGTCTTTGACCCTTTTTTTACAGAGCTTCTTCTCCCTCAACCCTTCTGACATAGCCATGATAGAGAATATAGCCTCTAATTGTCAGATCTGTCAGCGGACCAAACCTCATATTCCTTTAAGGCCCAAACCTTTCCCTTTCCACCAAGCCCAGGGACACATTCCCATTGCTGACTGGCAAGTAGACTTCACCAACATGCCCACAGTATGGCACACTAAATACCTCCTTGTCTTTGTGGACACTTTCTCTGTTTGGGTTGAGGCATTTCCCACTTCCAATAAAAAGGCTTCCACTGTAGCTTCAATCTAACTGACAGACATCATCCCTAGGTTTTGTATGCCCACTTCCCTACAATATGACAATGGCCCTGAGATTATTTCTAAGATCACACAAAAGGTCTCTCAAGCCCTCTCCTTCAAGTGGCATTTCCACTGTCCATATTACCCCCAGGCTTCAGGGAAAGTGGAAAGGGTAAATCATACTCTGAAGGAAGTCCTTACCAAATTGACAATGGAATTAAACTTAGACTGGGTCAAAATCCTTCCCTTTGCTTTGCTTCGAATCAGAGCTCTCCCTAAGAAACCATCTTTACTGTCTCCCTTTGAGATAATGTATGGAAGACCTCTTATACCCTCTGGGTTGGTCACTTCACAAGGACCTCTCACCCGAGATTTGTCTTTGCCTCTCTTGTTTCATCTCCGCTCTGAACACTGGAAATGTCAGAACTGGCTTCTTCCGGACCCAGTCTCCACTCCAAACACTCCTCCCTTAACACCTGGGAGTCTAGTCTATTATAATACCCCAGAGGAGAAAGGGACTCTTGCACCAAAATGGGAAAGCCAATATCCTTTCATTCTCTGTACCCTCACCGCCGCCAAACTCTCCTTACCAGACAACCGTCTCACTCCCTGGATTCCCATTTCTAGGTTGAAGCCATATCACCAGGAGGCCCCACCTGCTGACGACAGGACCATGCCAGAGGAACTCCAAGAATCACCTCCTGAAGCTCCCCTTTAATCCTGCTTTCCACACCCATCTCACCCATTTAAGTTGCGGCTCACATGGTGTTCCCTGCAGCCCAATTCCTCTTAAAGAAGGCACAATGAGCTCTCCCAACACCCTAGTCTTCTCTAACTGCTTGTTTTTTGTGCTCTGCTTTTTTTCTGTGCTCTGTTGGGACTTGTCTATACCTTCCTAACCTACCATGTATTTATTCACTCTTCGGGAACGATACTCAGAACATGGCATGCAGAAGGTCCGCGCAGTGGATGCAACTACTTGCTTCATCCACAACTGCACCTCTATTTCCCTAAAATTGTCACCTTCAAGGACCTTCGTCCCTGGTAGCTGGAACTGGCCTTTCATTTGCTTCCTTTTTAATCAAACCAAAGACTATTGTCATTGGTGGCCTGAGATATATAATGGGTGTCCCTATTGGTCATGCAGGTTCCATGATGAACGTGGTAGCTGTTCTTACCACTCACTTGGCTACTCTGAAGGGTTGACTTCTAGTTACCTAAAGTGGCATAAAGGCTCTTCATCCGATAACAATGGATCGTATACTTCAGATATACCTGACCCCAAGGCCAAACGTTGGGGCTATGTTGAGTTTGCTCTCTATGCTCGGACAACCTCAGCAAGACCCACAGGGTGGATGACTGTTGGCTGCACCCTGATTACGCCACCTAAGGCAACCAATCATGTAGTCGAACACATTAAGGAGTCAGAATCAAAACTGGATAAAGGCCATTGCAACACATGTTTTTTCGTCCTCTGCCTGAGGATCAAAAGAAGTATATTTCCTATATGCTTCCATAATTCTCTCCAGAATCATAGAGGGAGACTCATTAGGACCTTGGATTATCTCTCTTACCATGGCCAAATTAGTCGGCCCTCTGGCGGCCACTCGGAGCCCCGCCATTAGAGCCCTGTGATAAGTGGAAAGATGCTACCAACCTTCAAAGGTGTTGGGATCCCAGTTTGGTCGGTTCATGGGCCCATAAGGATGAAGAGGGAGCATCACAGTGGCTTCTGAGTTTTCTATTTTCCGTAGCTGGCGGGTTTCTTTAGATGGCCCAGCTTCCACCAGAAAAGGAGGGGCTGCTGCTGCTGCGGAGAAGTCCCTTGGAGGGCTTGGGTCTGGCCCAATTGCCTCTAGTGGCGGAGAGGCTGAGTCAGTGGCGGGAGAATCATCTGGAATGTGTTTTGGGTTGGGGAGCGAGGGCAGAGAATAAGGAGGGGGAGGATTGTCCAGTCTTGTGACTCAGGAAGAATGGGGGGAAGATGGGGAGGGAACGGAAGGTTTGAATGATAGGATCCTGGGGAAGGGGTATATGGCTGTTGATCTGGGTGGCCACGTGGTCCCGGCTGAAAGACAATATCTCTGACTTTTTGGATTAGATTGAAGTAGAAGGATCCTTCTGGGGGCCACCCGACTTTGAGGATGGGCAATTCTGAAGCACAGAGAGTCTGCCAGGTCTGACATTTAACTGAAAAATAATGATTCTTGGCCCTTGAGCGGACATCAGTCCAATGATCAAGGGTCAGGGACAGAAGCGTGAAAGTGCTTTGTCCCATAATGGGAGTTACTCAAAAAGAGACAGTGAAGACACAAACGCAACACAAACAAAGACATACAGTAAACGTTTAACATGGGTCCAAGACAAATATTAGAACTCAGTAACTGGCAAAACCTGATGGGTTAGACAATAAAGACAGACAGTAAACTCAACATGAGTTCGGGACAATGAACAAAACTGTGTAGCCAGCAAAACCTGATGGGCTGGCAAACCGAATCCTGAAGCAAAATATAACCGAGTTGAGGAAACTAATATTCCTTGATTTCCCTCGTCCTCTGGAGTGTCCCCCAGGGACGTGGCCAGTAGCTCTGTGACACGTCTGCCACCCACTGTCAGAGAGAGCTAATGCTCTTCACCGACAGCCACTTTGCCAAGCCCTAACCTGAAACCCGAAACCAGAAAGAGGCGCCTTTCTTACCCCGAGAGGAGTCCCTTGGGGTCTTTCATCCACTGCTCCGGATATCTCACCTGGGACCTCCAGATGAAAAGGTGGGGCGAACATCGGAGGAAAAGACCACCAACAGGCTTTCTCATGCAACACCAAAGGGTTTATTGGGGGTATAGCGTGCTGGAGCTCAGGGCTCACTTCAGAGGAACAAAGAACAAAGAGCCCCGAGAACCACTTGAGTGGAGTTTATATACATTCTTTAGAGAGGGCAGGGACTTTACATACATCATAGCCTCTTTAGCAAATCATCATATACCGCGGGAAAATCAAATAACAACTCTAAAACATGATTAGCACATTCATTGGCGGGAACAGGTTGGGCAGGGGGTGATTGGTCAGCCGTAAGAAGGGGTATACATTTAAATTGATTGGTGGATGCACTGTGATGTATACGTGGTGAGGTGCATGGTTTCTGGGAAGGGGCTGTTAAGTAACTAGGTCCTCAGGGAAGATTTCAACACACATCTAATGTGCAAATCCGGGAATTGTCTTAACTGCCACAGAAATTTCAGGTGCTGAGTGCAGCTTGGAAACTTTACAAAACCTGGTTCTTTACATTTCAATTTCAATTTCTTTTATTCTTTCAGAACCTTACAGAGGAAGGCGAGAGAGTTCATAGACAATTACTGCTCTTTTGGCCATTTTGGTTTTGGATGCACACAAGGGATCTTTCTTTAGATCCATCTGGTGCTGATAATCTAAGCCACAGCCTCAAACAGGGCCAAGAGGCTGATTAAAACATATCCATTTCCAAAGCAATTACTACTCTGAAGTCAGTTACAGAACTCAGTCTTCTAGGAGAATCACGCCAGTGTTAAAGCCCAGGTGAACACAGTCATCTCTTCCAAAAGCCACACAAGTTACCACAATTAAAATCAAAAAAATCCCACATGGCCCTCATCTACTTCCATATAGTCACTCATCATAATCTCTGGCTGGAGGTTTCCTTTAATGGCACAGCCCAATAGAGTGTCCATAATAAGCTCCCTTCTCCTCATTTACCTAAATTCAGGGTGGCCTGGACACCCTTCCTGTGAACCAGGATTGATCACATAGTTCTGCCATTAATACTGCTCTACTTCTCCAATTTGAGGCCTACTGACTATCAGGTATAGTATGTGATTTGGAGTCATTATTAAACCCAAGCACCTTTGCAGGGATTGGAAGAACTCATTTGACACAAAAAATCCCAATACTCCCTTGATGGAGGTCAAGAACCAAACACAGGAAGGCAAGAGACTTCACCCACAATGACTGATTTTTTGCCATTTTGGTTTTGGATGCACACATTGGTTCTTTCTTTAGATCCATCCGATGCTGATAATCTAAGCCACAGCCTCACACAGGGCCAAGAGGCTGATTCAGACACATCCCTTTCCAAAGTAATTAAGCAAAGAGCCACTGGTGATGCCCATTCCTTTCCATTTTAAAACTGTTTTCTTCAGGCTTCACAAAGGGTGGCCTGAGGCAAAGACCTTCCTGACATTCAGGGCAACAGAACAATAGGTAAGCAAAAGGCCCAAAGCAGGGTTTCTCTACTGAGACTTTCCTGGTCACACTGATATCTGAGTTTTCTGAGATGCTTGCCATTCCCTTCAGCTATGGATTACATGGCCACGTCACAGAGTTTGGAGGTGGTACATATTTTGGACACAAAACCATGAGCCTATTGTGGAGAGTGGCCAGAATTCAGGAAGAAAACAGGAACTTAGGAAGACAGTACATGTTGTCCATCGATAAGGCAACCTGCAGTCCATTCCTAAAATGGGTAGGATGAATGCTGGGAAGCTTTCTACTAGACAGGACACATCCATTGATGCATTCTCTTTTCTAATGTCTACAACCACGGACACAGTGGGATACACAGACATAGAAACACTCGCCTTGTCAAAAGACTTTCTAGAAACATTCCACTCCAAACCAAGCAAGCCGCCTTTCCTACCTATTCTCAGAACATAAGACAAAACCACAAACTCACACCCACACTGAAAAAGGCACCTCCTTCCCCAAAGTAAGTCTGTGACTATCCAGAGTGTCCTCTGACTGGTGGGCCATACTATGTTCCCCAGAAATGGCCTGTCCTGTCTCAGATCTGGTCTCCATGGCCAACTCTGTGAAATATCAGGGGCCCGCGGTGAGCCACTTCTTGCTTTCTCTGGAAAGGCCAGTCTTCAAAATTTCCTGGCATTTGGCCATCCTCATATCAGTAGGTACCAAAAAAGACTTACTCTGTCCTTGGTAAATCCAAACAAGTGATCCCACTGTACTGGGACTGGGACTGGTTCTGGATGCCTGGCTTCCTGGATCCCAAGTTCAGAGAGTTCCATCACCAAGGAAGTGAGGTGAGGTCACTTCCTTCAGAAACTGAATGACGTCACTGCCTTAGCAACCACTTTTTCCGAACAGTTGCTTCCATACTTCCTCTGACACTTTCACAAGTTAGATTGGTATCTCAACCATAGGAACCCGGGAACAGCTCTCCACAAAGGCCTTTGTTGGTCCATCTTTTCTACATTAAGGAGAGAGGGTGAATGAGACACAACCCTTCATCCTTACCAGGTTGTTTTCCATGGAAGATGACTTTTGCTCTCTCACGTTCTTCATAGTTGCCTACATGTTCTCCAGGGATCATTTCTGCATGGACCTTTGAGGTTTTCAGCAGGTGGAAGATCCACTACATTCCTGTATTGTAAGACCAACTCTGTCCCTGCTGTTCTGTAATGTTAGATTGAGGGAACAGTGTATGGTTAGGGTTAATAACATGTGTGATTTGGGTTAGGAATAATTCTGCTGGATGAATAATGGTATTGGGAACCTGCGATATGTATGAGAATATATAGGTGAAATATATGTATGAAAACAGAAGTCTAGGTAAGATTTGAAGCCCAAAAGAGCATTTTGCCCTTGATTGGAATACTTAGATTTGAATTAGGTTCTGCACAGATTTGTCAGATTAATCAATATACAATGGCATAGGACCTTGTACCTTGGATGATTGAATGTCGAAGAGAACATGCAGTCAAAAAGGGATAGTCGGAAGTGAAAGGTTAATAAAATAGGTATTTGTCACTTCCTGGGAAGAATGTTGTGTTTATTCCGAGCATAATGGAGTTGTAAAAAAAAAATGATTAAATTAAAAAGACACCATGAAGAGTGTCAATGAGAGAGTGAGAGGACCAAAAAAAGTGGTTTGAGTCTTGGTTCACATAGTCCCTCTGTTTGACTACTTTTTTATCAACCCTGGCCTGTCCGATAATAATCTCCATATTATTGCTAACTATAAAACCCTGTTTGCTCAACCGTGTAATTTCTTTTCTCTAAGCTCAAATTGAACAAGTTAAACTCATGGTAATACCCCACTAGCAGACATAGAATGTGACACCCCACAATGATCACTTTTATGATTAAAAGTAGCTAGAAGAAGAAGTGGGGAATGAAAGATTAATAAAATAGGTACTTGTCACTTTTTTTCTGTATGCTTAACAAAACACTGTTGAAATCTTGAGAACTGTTTGCTAATCTTGTTCCCAGAATGTCCTGTCCCCAAATGCCAAACTGCAGAATGTACTCCCTCACCCGGTTGAATGCAAACCGCCCACTCTCCCTCACCCATCAATAAACTTCACTCCCTGCCCTCCCCAAAGAAAGTATATAAGCTCTGCTTAAGCTCTTCTCAGGGCTCTCTGCTCTATTCAAGTGAGCTCCGATCCCCTGCATGCTGACCCCCTATAAACCCTTTGCTGTTGCATGAGATAGTCTTTTGGTGGTCTCTTTCTCCGAAGCTTGCCCAGTGTTTACTTTGATGATTGGGTGTAGAAAAGAACATTCAGTCAAAGAGGGATAGTCGGTAGGATTAGGAAGATAGTTGTTAGGTTTAGGAAGAAGAATGAGTATAGGTTTTGGAAAAAAAATATTCTTTATCAATAGGATTTTGTTTAGAGTGTGAATGTAAATGTTAGCCCACGTGAAGAGTCAGTCACAATAGTGAACCGGAGAAAATATGTAGGAAAACAGATATCAATAGAGATATTATGAAATAAGGCAAAATATAAAGTGGGTGATAGGATTAGACATTTTCAACAGGGTTGAATTTGAATATATGATCTTAGGAAGAAACCAATATGTAGTCACTAATTGGATTGATATTTGAGAGCATTAGGCAACCTGGACATGGCTGTGTTTAGTAATCCATGTTCATTTTCAATTTAGGCTTTGGTACAATAATAAGTGTGAACCTTGCATTTTGTCTGCAGAATATTACTGTGATAAAATGTATATGTAGATCAGGTGACATGAGTAATTTTTCCATCATTTCTGGGAGCAATATTTTGAAGATTAATAAGTTAGTATTAGGGGTACAAAGAGGTGTACCTTGTGTCTATGAATATAGAGCTAATGCATGAATAGACCATACTGTTAATAAATAATATAACTGGTCCACTTTAAATAATGGATTGGATTCATATCTTAAAATATATAAGAAATCTTATATTGATATACATACATTCATTCCAACTAGTTATACATCTAATAGTAAAATTAAGGTTATGGTTTATCATGAAAGGTGTGTGAGTTTTTCTTCAAAAGTGATTATGGAAATCAAAAATAATGTGTTTCGAAAGAAGTCTCATGAAAAGACCAGTCAAGAACCATGAAAAAATACATGTGTTCTGAAGCAGGAAGTGATTGAAAGTGAAACAAATGCCTCTAAATTAGCGAACTTGTGGATGAAATATATATCCTATTATGTGCATAAACTGAAGAAATAGTAATGTACCAGTTTTGAATAAAAATGAACGTCAAAATACACATCATGTCCCATAGGAATCAATTTGCATTGATGTTAACCTGGGTCAGTTACTGTATTAATTTTAGGATTTGTAGGCACCATTCACTGAAGATAGTTTTCAGTACTAGGAAACAAATACATATTTCAGGTGGATGAATATTTCTGACGATAATCTTGTGAAAAGTTGATTATAAATTCACATATATGAATATGAATGAATTTAGGAAATGTATAAAAAGACACATGTATTTCATATTTTGAAAAATCTGGAAAGTTTGTATATATATATATATATATATATATATATATATATATATATATACACACACACACACACATACACACACACATGCACACAGACATTAAAAATTAGCAATATATATGCCAATTGAAATTCACCATGAAATATATATCATCCACAAATTCAAAAATATTCATTTTACTGAACATGGATTTATGTATAATGTTGTTAAACTAGGAAGCTCACACAGAGTTCGAATTTTAACTTCCAACAGCATTTAGGAGAAGTGATCTCTTCTCACAATGTGTATCTGCCAAGTCAACCACCTCACAAGAATGTACGTGTTGTACCTTGTAGGATTCTATATGTGCATATAAAAATACATGTGCAAATAGGCTACAGAGAAAGGGAGACAGGAATTCACATATTTGTTAACTTTAAAAACACATGGAGAACAATTTCTACAAAAGTTGACTAGATTTATAACTCCTACACTACATAATGCAAAAGGCAAATTCAACTATACACCATGCCTCCTCTGAACTGCTTGTATTTCTATTCTGTTTGGATTATAATTCTCCATCATATTAGGATAAGTAGTCAGAGTCTAGTAGGCTAAGGGTTAGTGTCAGGGATTCAGTATTTCCAATGGAAAATTGGAAAAGGTATCCAATGTGTATGTAATTATGTGCTTTGAAAAATCTTCCCACTCTTATCCAGAACAATGCCTTGATATTACCTTTGCCCCAAGTAAGACACAATTACAAGAGAAGAGTTCGAAAATCTGTGCATATATATATGGAATGCAATATGCTCAGTTGTTCACAAACTTGGAGGTGGTAGAGGAGTTTACAAAAGTAATGGACAGGGTAAACCCTCCACAAAAATGGAGCTTTGCTGGCCTAAAGACTTCTTGAGAAACTGCCTCTGAGGTTGGGCACTTGAAATATATGTTGTTGTCAGGAGCTTAATCTTCATTTGTGGTGAGACAATTAAAGCTGGATCTGCATCTATGTGACGTGAAGGATCTTGTTTCTTATTTTCCAATGAACATGAGACAGCAGTGCTGAATTCTCTCTTTGTAGGTAAACTGTGGCCACTGGGGGCTATGTGTCTCCCTGTGAGGACTGTGAAACGATTTGATCATCCTCCAATTTTCGTGGTGTTTCTTGCTGCTGTACTGGGAGTTTGGTATTTGCTTCGTGAAATACAAAGATTTCAACTGGGACAAAGTGCTAGAGGGAGTTCTGTCACGTGTGGTGTGTCAGGGTCTGCAAGAGAATGCACCAACCAGGCCTTTATCCCACATAGCTTGGCCCCTTGACCATAGCAACCTGATTCTGAACATTGCCCTGAAAACTCTCCATATAACAGGATGCATTTACATATAAGGGTCTGCTGGCTACACTATGTCAGTCACAAGCTATTTGGAAGCCAATGGAAGGTCCACATGACTCCACCACAGATGTTTTATCACACACCTGCACACCACTACTCTAGGCCCACTACTCAGGAGGCTCCAACATACTGGCATCACTGTTCTTCAACATTTTCATGAAACCCAGTCAATCAAGGCACTGTATTGTATACTCATGATCAGCAACAGGACATCCAAAGTTTCTCCAGTGCCACCTGGTCATGGGAATTTCAAAAATTTGATGGTATTCATCTAGCCATTTTTCAAGGATGAAGTTGGAGGCACTGTGGGTTTCAATTCATTCAGGAACCACTAAATGGTGAGGAAGTTCATTTCAATGAAATCTCTGGACAACACTCACAGGAAAGGCTTCCCAAAGAGTGGCCAAAAGGTCACATGAAGCCAGGCCCATTGAACTGTACAATGTGAGGTCCATGTGTGTTTTGACTCTCAAATATGGCTTCCATGTTTTTCATAATAAAATCATGTGATATCCTGGCTGAGATTCACAGTGCTCTGTGGAAAACCAACCTGGGACTAGATTTCAGATTCCAAGGGTGAATCTCATGCGTGGCCTCCTAAAATCCCAACTCAATTCATGGCAATACTACTCTGAGGTCAGTTCCAGAACTCAGTCTATAAGGGGAATCACCCAAGAGTGAAGCCCTGGTGGACCCAGTCATCTCTTCCAACTGCCACAAAAATGACCACAATTATAACCAAAACACTCCCACATGGCCCTCATTTTCTTCCATATAGATATTCATCATAACTTCTGGCTAGAGGTTTCCATAAGTGGCGCAGCTCAAGACAGTGTCCAATATAAGCTTCTTTGCCCCTCATTTGCCTAAAGTAAGTGTGGCCTGCACACTCTTCCTGTCAACCAGGAGTGATCAAATAGGCCTGCCATTTATACTGCTCTGCTTCTACTATTTGAGGCCTACTGACTGTCAGGTATAGATTCTTATGTGGTTTGTAGTCATGAGACAACACTAGCACATCTGCAGGGCTTTGAAAAACTCATTTTACTCAAGGGTCAATAATCACACTTGATGGAGGTCAGGAACCTAACAGAGGAAGGTGAGAGACTTCATCCACAATGACTGATCTTTTTGAATTTTGTTTACGGATGCACACATGGGATATTTCTTTAGATCCATCAGGAGCTGACAATCTAAGCCCCAGCTTCACCGAGCGCCAAGAGGCTGATTCAACACATCCATTTCCAAAGCAATTAAGCGAAGAGCCACAGGTGATGCCCACTCATTTCCATTTGAATACTGTTTTCTTCAGGCTTCACAAAGGGGTGGCCTGAGCCAAAGACTTTCCTTACATTCAGGGCAACAGAAAAATAGGTAAGCAAATGGCCCAAAGCAGGGTTTCTCCACTGAGACTTTCCTGGTATCTGAGTTTCCTGATATCTGAGTTTTCTGACATGCTCCACTTCCCTTCAGCTATCCAGTACATGGCCATGTGACAGAGCTTGGAGGTGCTACATAGCTTGGACACAAAACTTTGAGCCTATTCTGGAGAGTGTCCGGAATTCAGGAAGAAAACAGGAACTTAGAAAGATAGTAGGTTTTGCCCATTGATAAGGCTAGTCGCAGTCCATTCATAAATTGGCAGTATGAATGCTGGGAAGCTTTCTACTAGACAGAACACATCCATGATGCATTCTTTTTCTAATACTAAGACCACGGAGAGAGTGGGATACACAGTAATAGAAACACTCACCTTGTCAGAGGACATACTAGATACAGTCCTCTCCAAACCAAACAAATCGCCTTTCCTACATATTCTCAGAACATGAGACAAAACCACAAACTCACACCCACACTCAAAAAGACACCACCTTTCCCAAAGTAGGTCTGTGACTATCCGGAGTGTCCTATGATGGGTGGGACATACTATATTTCCACGAAATGCACTGTGCTGTCTCAGTTCTGGTCTCCTTGGCCAACTCTGTGAAGTTGTCAAAAGTCACTGGTGAGCCACTACCTTCTTTCTCAGGAAAGGCCCCTCTTCTTAGCTTTCCTAGCATTTGGCCATCCTCACATAACTAGGTACCAAGAAAGACTGACTCTGTCCTTGGTTTACCCAAACAAGTGAGACCACTGGAACTGGGACTGGAACTGGCTGTGGTTGCCTGGCTTCCTGAATCCCAAGTTTAGAGAGTTCCATCACCAAGGAAGTTATGTGAGGTAACTTCCTTCAGGAAGTGAATGAAGTCACTGCCTTGGCAACCACTTTGTCCTAACAGTTGCTTCCAAGGGTCCCATGAGATGGAGGGTGCACCTACTTGCTGTGACATTTTCACAAGTTAGAATGGTATATCAACCATAGGCACCTGGGCACAGCTCTCCACACAGGCTTGGTTTGGTCCATCTTCTCTACATTAAGATGAAAGAGGCTGATTCAGACACATCCCTTCACCCTGACCAGGTTGTTTGCGATGGAAGTTGACTTTTCCTCCCTCAGGTCCTTCATTGCTGCCTACATCTTCTCCATGGATCATTTCTGTATTGACCTTTGAGGTTCTCAGCAGGTGGAAGATCCCCTACACTCCTGATTGTAAGACCAACTCTGTCCCTGCTTTTCTGTAAAGTTAGATTGAGGGAACAGTGTATGGTTAGGGTAATAACAGGTTCGATTTGGGTTAGGAATCATTCTGCATGATGAATAATGGCATTGGGAACCTGTGATATTTACAAGAATATACAGGTGAAATATAAGTATGAATACAGAAGTCTAGGTAAGATTTGAAGCCCAGAAGAGCATTGGGTCCTTGATTGGGATACTTAGCTTTGAAATACCTTCTGCACAGATGTCTCAGAAAAATCGATAAACAATGGCATAGGACCTTGTAAATTGGATGATTGAAAGTAGAAGAAAACATCCACTTAAAAAGGGTAGTCGGTAGGATTGGAAAGATAGTCAGTAGGTTTAGGAAGAAGAGTGAGTATAGGATTTGGTCCAAAAGTTCTTTAGCAATAGGGTTTCTCGTAGAGAATGAATGTAAATGTCAGAACATGTGATGAGTCAGTCACAATGATTAACTAGGGCAAATATATAGGGAAGCAGATATCAATAGAGACATGAAGAAATCAGGCAAAGTATAAATTGATTGATAGGATTAGACATTTTCAACATGGTAGATGTTGAATATACAATCTTAGAAAAAAACAAATATTTAGCACCAATAGGATTAACATTTGCGAGCATTAGGCAATCTGGACTTGGATGTTTTTAGTAATCCATGCTCACTTTCCATTTAGGTTTTGGTACAATCATAAGTGTGAACTTTGCATTTTGTGTCCAGAATATTACTGTGATAAAGTGTATATGTAGATCAGGTGACATGAGTATTTCTTCCACCAATTCTGTGGTCAATATTTTGAAGATGTATAAATTAGTATTGGGTGTGCAAATAGGTCTACCCTGTGTCTACAAATATAGATAAAATGAATGAATTGACCATACTGTGAATAAATAATATAACTGGTTCCAACTTTAAATTATGGATTGAATTGATATCTGAAAATATACAGGAAATCTTATATTGATATACATACATTCATTACAACCATTTATAGATCTAATGGTAATATTAAGGTTATGGTTTGTCATGAAGAGTGTGTGAGGTTTGCTTCAAAAGCGATTATTGAAATCTAAAATGAAAAGTAGTTTCATGAAAAGACCAGACAAAAAACATGGAGGAATACATGTGTACTGAAGCAGGAAGTGATAGAAAGTGAAACAAATGCCTATAAATTTGAAAACTTGTGAATGAAATATATATCCTATGATGTGCATAAACTGAAGAAATAGTCATGTAACATTGTTGAATAAAAATGAATGTCATAATACACATCATGTACCATAGTAATCTACTTGCATTGATGTTAAAGTGGGTCAGATACTGTAGAAAAATTAGGACTTCTATGCACCATTCACTGAATTTAGATTTCAGTACTAGGAAACAATATGTATTTGAGGTGGATGAATATTTCTGAGAATAATTTTGTGAACATTTGATTATAAATCCACATACATGAATATGAATGCATTTAGGGATTGTATAATAAGACACATATATTTTATATTCTGAAAAATCTGGAGAGTGTATATATATATATATATATATATATATATATATATATATACACACACACACACACACACACACACACACACACACACAGACATTAAAAGGTAGCGATATATATGCCAATCGAAATTTATTATGAAATATATATCTTTCACAGATCCAAAAATATTCATTTTACTGAACATGGATTTATGTATTATCTTGTTCAACTAGGAAGCTCACCCGTAGTTTTAATTTTCAGTTCCAACAACGTTCAGGAGGAGTGATCTCTTTTGACAATTTGTATCTGCCAAGTCAGCCACCTCACAAAAGTGTACATGTGATACCAGGTAGGATTCTATATGTGCATACAAAAATACATGTGCTGAATAGGATACAGATAAAGGGCGACAGGAATTCACGGATTTGTTATCTTTAAAACACATGGAGAACTACTTCAATTTAATATTGACTTGATTTATAACACCTACCCTTTATCATACAAAAGGTAAGTCCAGCTATACACCATGCCTCCTCTGAACTGCTTGTATTTCTATTCTGTTTTGGTTATTTTGCTCCATCAATTTAGGATTGACACAGTCTGGCTGGGCACAATTCAGGAGCCACTTGTCAAAAGCTAACTTTATTTTTAGAACCACACACGCCAAAAAATAGCTCCTCGGGAAAAACACTCAGAGCACAACTGCCACCACCGGCTTCCCACAAGCTCTCAACCTCCCCTCTCCTCCTGCTCTTGAGGTCAATTGGCTGGGTTGTTTGAGCAGAGCCAAAAAAGTCCCCCAAAAAGCAGCTCCATAATTTGAAAGGGTGGGGAAACAGCCCAATGGGCATCACCGCAGAGGAGCCAATCAGCTAGATGTTGCTGGGGCCGCTGTGAGCCAACCATCAGCTGGCAGTCTGAAAGTTTGCTTTGGCCCCTTGGGCTGTGGCTCTCAACATCTAACCCTCTCTATTTAAACAACAAGCATGTGGCTTAGGGACCATGCCTGCCTTAGGTTGTCCAATAGTACATATGATTCTTACCCATTATCGAATGAGCTGACCTCAAGGTGTCAGCCTCCTGTCTTAGATTGGTACCATTGTAATTGGATCTTACCCGTCACTGACTACAGGTCCAGTATACATCCACACCTGTGGAGAGGTCTTTGTACCAGCGGGCGGGTGAGGCTCTTTGCCTCATCTCTGTTGGCCCCCTAATTTTAGCTGAACAACCATGACAAGCAGAAGGGAGGAAGATACACCAAGGCAATTGATGGCTCTTTTTGAAAAAATTGTACCACCGATGACATCATCAGAGAAATACCCCAACACTACCACACGTCACTGCACCAACAGATAGTTCACAATGCAGGCAGGTGAGTTCACAATGCATACAAGTGATACATAGTCCAGGCAAGTTCTGCAAGCAGTTCAGTGATGGCTATTGCAGAAGCTGTAGATTGGTTTTATCTTTGACTTCACATGCACTGGGATGAAGATAGAAATTCTGGCAACAATGCCTAAAGAAAGAATTATGTAACATTCCAAAAGGCACTAAAAGAAAACAATTTTCTTAACAATTTACATTGTCTAGAAGAGAATTATTAAATATAATGAAAAGAAAAGGTGGATCCAACATGGCGGCGGGCAGAGAGGCTGCGCTTTTAATGCACTCCCAGTGATGGGGTCATAAAGTCGCAAGGATAACTCTTTGATTCTACCAACGGAGATTCTCCTAGCAAAATTCCACTGAAGGGAGACTGCCCGGGAGCTACAAGAATTTTTTTGAAGCGTCTGTGTGACCCGGACGAGTGGGACCCTGCCACTAGACGCGGAGTTCGAGATTCACCAGCCACAGTCTGCGCACTGCGGGCACAGCTGCAGATCCGTCCACCAGCCCGCAGCCAAAGTGACTGGGTCCTGCTAGACGCCGAGACACAGCTTGGCAGGAAGAAGTCTTTAGCCAAGCCTCCACGTGCCAGGAGCTGAGGTGAACTGGGCCGGACCAGTCCCACCCCTCCCCTCGGTCAATCCGGCAAGAAGCCTGGGGCCCACCATAGCAGAGAGGTGACATCATCGGAGTTCGGCCGGCGAAATTCCTTCCCAGCAAATTCCACTTTAGCAGGTGTGTGACTCCCCATACTGATACAAGCAGCCAGGAAACTTCATTGACTTCTCAGGGGTCGTGTCCGTAGGGAAGCAGAGGGGAGCCCAGAACCCAAGGCCCCCATATCACCAGTGGTGACCCCTAAGGTCTTATCCGCCAGTTTACCACAGCACTGAGGATTAAAAGGGGCACTCGGTGGGGCTGCAAGTGTAACTAGATCTCTGGAGAATCGCTTCTGGGGAACAGGACCTGGCTGGCAGGCTGACAGGAGGAAGGGGGTTAAGAGCTGGAGAAGTGAAATGGCTCTGGACTGACAAGTCTGAGAGACCCCCAGAAGACGCCCTACAGGGATAGCTCTCGGCAGGTAGAGAGCAGACACTCCGCTTGGAAGGCACAGCTCCGCCTACTGGAAGAGAAGAAGGTGGATCTCTAAGACTTTAATTTTTTTGTTGTTGTTGTTGCTGTTGTTGATATTTTTTTCTCTCCTACTTCTCTCCCTGTTCCTTCCCCCCTTTTCCTTCTCTCTTTCTATCCCATTTCAAGTTTTATTGTTCTTTTCATTCCCCTCTAATCTATCTCTCCCTCTATCCTTTTTTTCTTTTTAAGAGCACCTTCATTCTCCTACCCCCCAACTCTCATTCCAAGCATTACATCTTTCATTGTGTGTAATTGTCTAAATGCAAATAGGTGAATGTCTCGAGGCTGTCTATAAGACTCCTAAATACCTAGCTACTACCAACACCCTGATCCAATTGCCTGGTAGTATCCACCTTCAGTGGAGCAATCTTCTAAAGTAGCCGAGACATACTAACCATTGTACCACCAGAGCACCCAACCTAAACATATAGTCCTAAGAACAAACAGCAAATCATTATATGCATACAGAACCTAGAAGCCTTATATGAATTAAATGAATCAGCTTTAAAGTACAACAAAGCCCAAAATTTTTAGGCATAATCTTCCACCACAAAAGAGAGACAACAGAGATATACAAAGCCAAAACAAATGTATAGGAGAAAGCAGTTACAAAGCAGTCAAACAGAGCTGGAAAGCAACGTGAACAATATGAAAAAACAAGGGAAAAAGGGGTTACAAACAATGCAGGACAATCTAAATATACAGGAGGACCTAGAAGAATCAGAAATATGGACAGGGAAAGAAATCAAGGCATTCCTAATTCAGATGGAACGGAATATTAGAGAAGACATGAGACAGCAAATCCAAGCATTGAAAGTATATTTTGAAGAGGAACTAACCACACAAATTAAATCCGCAAAGAATGAGCTTTATCAGGAGATAGAGGTGTTAAAAAATAATCAAGTTGTAATCATAGAAATGCAAGAAACCGTAAATCAGATTAAAAGCGCTAATGAGAATATTACAAACAGACTAGATCAAGTAGAAGTCAGAACATCAGATAATGAAGACAAAGTATATCAACTTGAAAAGAATATAGTCAACACAGAAAAGATGTGAAATCAAACATATAACACAAAACACAAGTGCACACATAATATAATACATACAACACATGACATAATATTAAAGGCCTTATGACTTTTTACAGGTGAAATCTCCATTGCAATGTCTAAAAACTCTATTGTCCAAAAATAGAACTGATCAGCAAAACATTAACCTAGTTCTGTATGAGCTAAAAAAAACAAAATAAAACTTCATGATATGAGAAAGGGGAATAATAAAATAGATTTGAAAAAAACATTCTGGTTCTGTCACAGATGTAAGAACAGCCAAACTGGAGTTCTGCATATCAGCTCTTATTGATTTGAGCCAAATCATCTTATTTTTGGTCTGTAGAAATCTCTTTAGTTAATCTCTCTGGAATCCAAATTGGCTGCTGTTCTCCCTGTGGAAACACAAAAACAGACGCCGGACTCCAGACAATTACTTGGTCAGGACCTTTCCATTGTCCTGTTAGAATATCCTTCCAAAGTACCTTGGGCTTATGTACATTTTTTGGACATATATGCCTTTCTGCAGCACTAAGCCCTGATGAACCCAAATTTAAAAAGTTTAGAGTAAAAGGGTTATTTTAAGTTTACCTTTGGGGAATATATACCCCTTCCCAATTTGTTCTTTTTGCTTTAATATGTACGTTTTAATAGTTTCATGTGCTCTTTCAACTATGCCTTCTCCCTGTGGATTGTATGGGATTCCTGTTATATGAGTAATGCCAAATGATGAGCAAAATTGTTTAAAAGAAGTAGAAGTATAAGCAGGGGCATTATCTGTTTTTAACTCTTTTGGAACGCCCACAGTGGCAAAATTTTGTAAGCAATGAGCTATAACATCTTTAGTTTTTTTCTCCAGCAAGAATGGAGCCCATCAAAAATCCAGAAGAAGTATCAACTGTAACATGCAAATATTTTAATTTTCCAAATTCTGGCAAGTTTCTGACGTTCATCTGCCAAATATGGTTAGGTATCAATCCTCTAGGATTGACTCCAAGATTAACTTGTGGTAAAAAGGTCACACAATTTTGACATTGTTTTATTATTTGTCTAGCTTGTTCCTTAGTTACTTTGAAACACTTTTGTAAGTATTAGCATTGACATGAAACTTTTTATGAAAATTTGTAGCTTCTTCTAGTGTACAGAAAATATGTATGAATGTCATGTGTTGTTTTATCTGCTAAATAATTGCCCAAACTAAGGGCTCCAGGCAATCCTGTATGTGTCCTGAAATATCCTATAAAAAACGGATCTTTCCTGTCCCAGATTAGACTTTGTATAGTCGAAAGCAAAGAGAAAATAGTAGAGGAAGGGGAAATCCTTCTACCATCTTCAAGTGATACTATAGCACTAACTATATACTGATTATCGGAAAATAAATTAATTACAGATGCTTTAAGCATCACAAAAGCTTGTAATACTGCATTAAGCTCTACATTTTGAGCTAATTGTTTGGGTACTAAAAATGTAAAAGTTTGATCAGGTGTAAATATTACTGCTGTACCATTATTTGACCCATCAGTGAATATATTTGTAGCATTTATAATAGGTGTTTTTCTTGTCATTTTTGGAAAAATTACATGATGTGATGACCAAAAAGACAATAAAGGATTAGATGGTAAGTGGTTATCAAATGAAACATTAGATTTGCACATGATTATTGCCCAAGAATTTAACTAATTATCTAAATCATCAATTTGATTCATAGTATATGGAGTAATAATTTTATCTTCTTGGGTTGTATTATAGTTATAGTAGAAATATTCAAGTAAAAGAGAAGGTCTCTCGAGCTGGTCAGACAGAGATAAAAATTCAATTAAAACAGAAGGTCTCTCTAGCTAGTTAGACAGAGGAAAAAATCAAGTGATTGATCCTGATAATGTGTCTGAATCAGCCTCTTGGACCTGTGTGAGGTTGTGGCTTAGATTCTCATCACCTGATGGATCATTCCGTGTGTGAATCCATACCCAAAATGGCCAAAAGTGCAGTCCCTGTGGATGAAGTCTCTTGCCTTCCTTTGTAAGTCTACTGAACTCCATCAAGTGAGAATACGCATCCTTTGTGTCAAATGAGTTCTTCAAAGCCCTGGAGAGTCTAGCACATAGGTTCTTGGGTTTTCTCATGACTCCAATTCACATAAAAATATCTATACCTGACAGTCAGTAGGCCTCAAATTGGAGAAGCAGAGGTGTATTAAGGGCAGGCCTATTTGATCACACCTGGTTCACAGGAAGGGTGTCCAGGCCACCATGACTTTAGGCAATGAAGGGCAAGAAAGCTTATTTTGGACACTGTCTTGGACTTCGCCACTCATGGAAACCTCCAGACAGAGCGTAGTATGAGAGTGTATATATGGAAGAAAATGAGGACCATGTGGGAGTGTTTTGGTTTTAATTGTGGTCATTTGTGTGGTAGTTGGAAGATATGACTGGGTATACCTGGGCTGAACTCTGGTGTGATTCCCCTTAGAGACTGAGTTCTAGAGCTGACTTAGAGAAGTGTTATCATGAAATATGTTGGGATTTTAGTTGGTCACGCATGAGAGTCGCCCTTGGAAACCGAGATCTAGGCCCAGGTTTGCTTTCCACAGAGCACTGGGAATCTAATCCAGGATATCCCATGGTTATATTCTGAAAGACATGGCAGCCATAGTTGAGAGTCAAAACACACATGTACCTCACATTGTAGACAGCAATAGGTCTGGCTTCCTGTGAAATTTTGGCCACTCTTTGGAAGCCTTGTCTGTGAGATTTCTCCAGAGCTTTCATTGAAATGAGCTTCCTCACCATTTAATTGTTCCTGAATGAAGTTAAACACACAGTGCCTCCAACATCATTCTTGTAAAATGGCTAGATAAATACCATGAAATTTTTGAAATTCCCATGACCATGAAAATGGTGTAGAACAGAGATGCCAGTAAGTTGGAGCCTGATGTGAAATGGGCCTAGAAAAGTCGTGTGCAGTTGTGTGATAAAATATCTGTGGTGGGGCAATGTGGATCTGCCATTGGCTTCCAAATGGCTTGTGACTGACATGGTGCACCCAGCAGACCCTTCTATGTAAAGGCATCTTGTTATGTGGAGAGTTTTCAGGGCAATGTTCAGAATCAGATTGCTATGGTTAAGGATGCAAGCTATGTGGGATTGAAGCCTGGTTGGTTCATTATCATGCAGAACCTGACACACCACACGTGACAGAACTCCCTTTAGCACTGTGTCCCAGTTTAACTCCTTGTATTTTGTGAAGCAAATACCAAACTCACATTGCAGCAGCAAGAAACACATCGACAAGTGGAGGATGGCCAGATGGCTTTACAGTCCACACGGAAAGAGTTTGCCCGCAGTGGCCACAGTTTACCTACAAAGAGAGAATTCAGCACTGCTGCCTCATGTTCATTAGAAAATAAGAAACCATGTCCTCCAGGTCACTTAGATACATACCTAGCTTTGATGGTCTCTCTACAAAAAAAGCTAAAACTCCTGACAACAACAAATATTTCAAGTGCCCAAACTCAGAGGCAGTTTCACCAGAAGTCTTTAGTCCAGAAGAGCTCCATTTTTGTGGAGTATTTACCTGTCCCTTACTTTTGGAAACTCCTCTACCACCTTCAAGGTTGTGAACTCTTGAGCATATTACATTCCAGATATGTATTCACAGATTTTCTAACTCGTCCACTCTAATTGTATTTTACTTGGAGTGAAGGTAAAGTCAAGGCATTGTTCTGGATTAGAGTGGGAAGATTTTTGTGAAGCACATATTTACATACACATTGGATTCATTTTCCTATTTTCAATTCAAAATGCTGAATGCCTGACACTAACGCATACCCTACTAGACTCTGACTACTAATTCTAATATGATGGAGAAAAATAACCCAAACCGAATAGAAATACAAGCAGTTTAGACGAGACATAGTGTATTGCTGGACTTGCCTTTTGCATTATACAGGGTAGGACTTATAAATCTAGTCAATATTTTGTTGAAATAGTTCTCCATGTGTTTTTAAAGTTAACAAATAGATGAATTCCTCTCTGCCTTTCTCTGTAGCCAATTCAGCACATGTTATTTCATATGCACATATTGAATCATACCTGTTATCACATGTACATTCTTGTGAGGTGGCTGACTTTGCAGATACAAATTGGGAGAAGAGATCACTCCACCTAAACACAGTTGGAACTGAAAATTCAACCTATGGGTGAGTTTCGTAGATGAACAACATGATAAATAAAATCATGTTCAGTATAATGAATATTTTTGGATCAGTGGATGATATACATTTCATGATGAATTTCGATTTCCATATATATTGCTACTTTTTAATGTCTGTGTGTGTGTGTGTGTGTGTGTGTGTGTGTGTGTGTACACTCTCCAAGTTTTTCATAATATGAAATATATGGGTCTCAATGTACACTCCCTAAATTTATTCGTATTCATGTATGTGGATTTATAATCAAATATTCAAAAGATTATTCTCAGAAATATTCATCCACCTGAAATACATATTTGTTTCCTAGAAATAAAAACTAACTTCTGTGAATGGTGCATACGAATCCTAATATTTCTACAGTAACTGACCCAGTTTAACACCAATGCAAGTAGATAATTATGGAACGTGATGTGTATTTTGATGTTCATTTTTAGTCAACACTTGTACATTACTATTTCTTCAGTTTATGCACATCATAAGATATATGTTTCATACACAAGTTAGCAAATTTATTGGCATTTGTTTCACTTTCAATAACTTCATTCTTCAGAACACATGTATTCCTCCATGTTTTTTAACAAGACTTCTTTCTAAACACATTATTTTCGATTTCCATAATCACTTTTGAAGCATAACTCACACACTCTTCATGATGAAATATCACCTTAATATTACCATTAGAAGTATAACTGGTTGGAATGAATGATTTTATATCAACATTAGATTTTCTGTATATTTTCAGATATCAACTCAATCCATTATTTAAAGTGGACCAATTATATTATTTATTCACAGTATGGTCTATTCTTGCATTATCTCTATATTCTTAGACAGATACTACACCACTTTCTACCCCCAATACTCATTTATACGTCTTCAAAATATTGTTCCCAGAAATGGTGGAAGAAATACTCATGTCACCTGATCTACATATACATTTTATCACAGTAATATTCTGGAAAATAAAGCAAAGGTCACACTTATGATTGTACCAAAGTCTAAATTTAAAGTGAGCATGGATTTCTAAAAACATCCATGTCCAGGTTGCCTAATTCTCTCAAATGTCAATCCAATTGTTGACTACATATTTGTTTCTTTCTAAGATTATATATTCAAACTCAACCCTGTTGAAAATGTCTAATCCTATCACTCACTTTACTTTGCCTGATATCCTAATGTCTCTATTGATATCGGCTTTCCTTCATAAATTCCCAGTTCATCATTTTGACTGTTCATTTGTGCTGACATTTACATTCACTCTCTACCTGAAACCCAATTGCTAAATAACTTTTGGTCCAAATCCTATACTCACTCTTCTTTCTGAATCTACCAACTATCTCCCAAATCCTACTGACTATCCTTTTTTGAATGGATGTTCTCTTCGACATTCAATCATTCAAGGTACAAGGTCCGATGCCATTGTGTATTGATTTATCTGAGACATCTGTGCAGGACATAATTCAAAGCTAAGTCTCACAATCAAGGGCCCAATCCGTTTCTGGGCTTCAAATATTACTTAGATTTCTGTTTTCATACATATATTTCACCTCTATATTTTTATAAATATCACAGATTTCCAATACCATTATTCATCCAGCAAAATGATTCCTAACCCAAATCGAACATGTAATTAACCCAAACCATATACTATTCCCTCATTCTAACTTTATAAAAGAGCAGAGAAAGTGTTGGTCTTACAATATAGGAATGTAGGGGATATACCACCTGCTGAAAACCTCAAAGGTCCATGCAGAAATAATCCCTGGAGAAGATGTAGGCAGCTATTAAGGACCTGAGAGAGCAAAAGTCATCTTCCATGGAAAACAACCCTGTCTGGAGAGGGGTTGTGTCTGACTGAGTGTCTCTGTTCCTAATGTACAGAAGATGGACCAATCCAGGCCTGTGTGCAGAGCTGTTCACGGGTGCCTATGGGTGATATAGTATTCTAACTGGTGAGAGGGTCACGGGAAATAGGGGCAGCATCTATCTCATGGGACCCTTGGAAGCAACTGTTAGGAAAAAGTGGTTGCAAAGGCAGTGACCTCATTCAGTTCCTGAAGGAAGTGACCTCATCTCTATTCCTTGGTGATGGAACTCTCTGAACTTGTGATCCAGGATTCCAGGCACCCAGAGCCAGTCCTAGTCCCAGTCCCAGTGGGCTCATTTGTTTGGATTTTGTAAGGACAGAGTCAGTCTTTCTTGGTATCTATTGATGTGAAGATGGCCAAATGCCAGGAAAGCTTTGAAGACTTGCCTTTCCAGAGAAAGCAAGTAGTGGCTCACCACGGGCTCCTGACAATTTCACAGAGTTGGCCAAAGAGACCAGATCTGAGACAGGACAGGCCATTTTGGAGGTACATAGTAAGGCTCACCAGTGAGAGTACACTCCGAATAGTCACAGACCTACTTGGAGGAAGGCGTTGCCTTTGTGGTTTTTGTTGTGTGTTTGTGGTTTTATCTCATGTTCTGAGAAAAGGTAAGAAAGGCGGTTTGTTTGGTTTGGAGTGAACTGTTTCTAGTAAGTCGTTTGACAAGGCAAGTGTTTCTATGTCTGTGTATCCCAATGTGTCTGTTTTTGTAGACATTAGAAAAGAGAATGCATCAATGGATGTGTCCTGTCTAGTAGAAAGCTTCCCAGCATCAATCCTGCCCAATTTATGAATGGATTGTGGCTTGCATTATCGAAGGGCAACACCTACAAACTTCCTAAGTTCCCATTTTCTTCCTGAATTCTGGCTACACTCAAGAATAGGCTCATGGTTTTGTGTCCAAGATATTTACCACCTCCAAGCTCTGTGATATGGCCATGTACTGGATAGCTGAAGGGAATGGCGAGCATCTCAGAAAACTCAGATATCAGTGTGACCAGTAAAGTCTCAGTGGAGGAACCCCGCTATGGGCCTTTTACTTACCTATTGTTCTTTTGCCCTGAATATCAGGAAGGGCTTTGCCTCACGCCACCCCTTTCTGAAGCCTGAAGAAACTAGTTTTCAAATGGAAATGAGTGGGCATCACCTGTGGCTCTTTGCTTAACTGCTTTGGAAAGGGATGTGTCTGAATCAGTCTCTTGGCCCTGTGTGAGGCTGTGGCTTAGATTACCAACACCTGATGGATGTAAAGAAAGATCCCATGTGTGCATACAAAATCAAAATGGCAAAAATTCGCAGTCATTGTAGATGAAGTCTCTCGCCTTTCTCTGTAAAGTTCCTGACCTCCATTAAGGGGAATAGGGATCCTTTGGGTCAAATGAATTCTTCAAAACCATGCAGAGGCAAATCCATAAGTGCTTCGGTTTTTTCTTGACTCCATTTCACATAAAGAATCTAAACGCCAAAGTCAGAAGGCCTCAAATTGGAGAAGTGGAAAAGTATTAATGGCAGACTTATTTGATCACTCCTGGTTCACAAGAAGGGTGTCCAGGCCACCGTG
Organism: Callospermophilus lateralis; assembly: GCF_048772815.1. Taxonomy (NCBI): domain Eukaryota; kingdom Metazoa; phylum Chordata; class Mammalia; order Rodentia; family Sciuridae; genus Callospermophilus; species Callospermophilus lateralis. The sequence continues at coordinate 21,103 of NW_027513325.1, read as the reverse complement.
ACTTTAGTCACACACACACACACACACACACACACACACACACACACACACACACATATATATATATATATATATATATATATATATATATATATACACTCTCCAGATTTTTCAAAATATGAAATATGTGTCTTATTTTACACTCACGAAATTCATTCATATTCATATACGTAAATTTATAATCAACTTTCCAAAGATTATTCTTAGAAATATTCATTAACCATAAAAACATATTTCTTTCCTATACTGAAAAGTAACTTGAGTGAATGGTGCACACAAATCCTAATATTTCTACAGTACCTGACCCAGTTTAACATCAATGCAAGTAGATTCCAATCGGACATAATGTGTATTTTGACGTTCATTTTTATTCAACACTGGTAGATTACTATTTCTTCAATTTATGCACATCATAGGATATATATTTCATCCACAAGTTAGAAAATTAATAGGCATTTGTTTCACTATCAATCATTTTCTGCTTCAGAGCACATGCATTCCTCCATGTTTCTCGACTGGTCTTTTCATGAGAAAAGGGATGGACAAGGCAAGGTAAGGCAACTAAGATAGCACCGAAGACACGGAAACAGTCCTATTTGGTTGCAACCGGATTTAGAGGGCATTGCTTCTGTTGTAATCATTTAATCCCCTGCACCCCAAGTTTAAATTGTTTCAGAATTTTGTACCCAACATGGATGGGAGGGGCTCAGAAGTTCACAATCTGCAGAAGTTTATAAAAAGCAGTTTTTGTTTCTGTTTTTTTTTTTTTTTTCTCTGTTCTGGGCAAGTTAACATTTTAAGGATACCGGGAATGGGGCAGAGCTATTTTCTTCTCTTTTTTTTTTCTCTCAGCCAGATGTTACCATGGAGCCCAGTTGGTAACTTCTTTATCTTAGAAATGTAGCCATCTCTGTGAAGCCCCAGCTCAAGGCCAGAGGCCTTGTTTACATATTGCCAGCATTATGACTGACTCTTTCCAAACACATTATTTTCGATTTCCATAATCACTTTCGTAGCAAAACTAACATATCTTCATGATAAACCGTAACCCTAATATTAATATTAGATGTATCATTGGTTGGAATGAATGATTGTATATCAATATAAGATTTCTTATATATTTTCAGATATCTATTCAATCCGTTATTTAATGTGGAACCAGTTATATTATTTATTCACTTATGGTCTATTCATGCATTATCTGTATATTCAATGACACAGTGTACACCTCTTTGTACCCCCAATACCCATTTATATGTCTTCAAAATATTGCTCCCAGAAATGGTGGAAGAAACACTCATGTCACCACATCTACATATACATTTTATCACAGTAGTATTCTGGAGACAAATGTAAAGGTCACACTTTTGATTGTACCAAAGCCTAAATGGAAAGTGAGCATAGATTACAAAAAACATCCATGTCAAAGTTGCCTAATGCTCTCAAATGACAATCCTATTGGTGACTACATATTTGTTTCTTCTTAAGATTATATATTCTAACTCAATTCTGTTGAAAATGTCTAATCGTATCACGCACTTTATACTTTGCCTGATTTCGTAATGTCTTTATTGATATCTGCTTTCCTACATATTTTTCCCACTTCATTATTGTGACTGTTCACATGTGCTGACATTTACATTCACTCTCTAACCGAACCCCTATTGCTAAAGATATTGTTTTCCAAATCCTATACTCACTCTTCTTCCTAAACCTACCGACTATCTTCTTAATCTTACCGACTATCCGTTTATGACTGGATTTTCTCTTCTACATTCAAACATCCAAGTAATGTTCCTGCAAGCGTCGGTGGAAGAGATCACCAAGATAGTGTCTCATGCAACAGAAAGGGGTTAATTGGGGGTCCAGCAAGCTGGGGCTCAGAGCTCACATGAATAGAGCAGAGAGCCCTGAGAACAGCTTAAGCAGAGCTTATATACTTTCCTTGGAGAGGGCAGGGATGGAAATTTATTGATGGGTCAGAGCGAGTGGGTGGTTAGTGTGAAACTGGGTGAGGGAATACATTCTGCAATTTGGCAGTTGGGGACAGCACAATCTGGGAACAAGATTACAAACAGTTCTCAATATTTCAACAGTGTTTTGTTAAGCATACAGAAAAACAGGAAGTTACAAGTACCTTTTTTATTAACCTTTCATTCCCCACTTCTTCTTCTTGCTACTTTTAATCATAAAAGTGATTATTGGGACGTGTCACATTCTATGTCTGCTAGTGGGGTATTACCATAAGTTTAACTTATCCAATTTGAGCTTGGAGAAAAGAAATCACATGGTTGAGCAAACAGGGTTTTATAGTTAGCAATAATATGAGGATTATTATTGGACAGGCCAGGGTTGATAAAAGCGTAGATAAGCAGGGGGACTGTGTGAACCAAGACTCAAACCACCCTTTTGGGGCCTCTCTCTCTCGTTGACGCTTTTCAAGGCATCCTTTTATTTTACTCAAAGGTTTTTTTTACAACCTCAGTATGGTCGGCATCAAAACAACATTCTTACATCAATGCAGCACAAAGGCCCCCTTCTCTCATGAAGAGGAGGTCCAACTCTCAACTGGAGTGTAAAACAACTTCAGAGAGACATGTAAAAGATTCCTGCAAAGCTGTGATGTAGGTTTCTATTATCTTTAAGTTTTGGTCTCTTGCTGCTTCTATTTGGGTCATTTGTTGTGTACCATGGAGCAGGGCAGTGGTTTCTGTGACTACCACTGCCGCAACTCCAATTCCTAATATGATGGCTAAAGTGAGGGATATATGTTCCCAGTGGAACCGGGTTGTATGCCCCCGTGTTTGAACTTCAAATGAACCTGGGTCATTATAGAGCAATCTGGGAGACATCTTCACCATTACACAATTAATCACATCTGTTGACCATTTCATGAAAACATGAACAATGTTTAAGTATATAGAATTATACTGTTGTAGGGACGGACAAGGCACGGCACTTAAGATAGCACCAAAGACAGGGAAACAGTCCTATTTGGTTGCAACCGGATTCAGAGGGCATTGCTTCTGTTGTAATCAATTAACATCCTGAACCCCAAGTTTAGGTAGTTTCAGAATTTTGTACCCAACATGAAAGAGAAGGGACTCAGAAGTTCACAGTCTGCAGAAATTCACAAAAAGAAGCTTTTTTTTCTGTTTTTTCCTTTATTGTGGGCAAGTTAACTTTTCAAGGACACCTGGGAGGCAGAGAGCTTTTTTTTTCCTTTTCTTTTATCCCCCTGCCAACTGTTACCATGGAGCCCAGTTTGGAAATTTTTATCTTAGAAATGTAGCCATCTCTGTGAAGCCCCAGCTCAAGGCCAGAGGCCTTGTTAACATATTCTGTGAAAAACTATTAAGGGGGTGTCTAGCTTAGGAGTGCTGATTTTTCCAGCCAGTAGCCAAGTAGAAAAGGGCAACAGAAAAAGAGGAAGTTAATCTACACTGAACTCATTTATAGAGACTCTTTTGCTGAAAGTCCTAAAGTCAGCCATGGTGAAGACTTCTGGAGAAGTTCAGTGAAGATTTTTCTGTGGGCCTGGTACAGAGGGGGAAGACGGGGAAGGCGGGGGGTGAGAGCAGCTCCGTGGATCTGAGAATAAGGAAGGAGAGATGTAAAGGAATAATGGGAAAGGGGTTTGGGATTTTCCTAGCAACATAAATTGAGCAGTAGAATCGGTAGAGCAGAAAGGAAGACGGGAGTGAGTATCCCAAAAAGCCTGTGAGGGACTTTAAATTCTTAGTAACCTGTTTTCAGTGATGACAAAGCAACTTTAAAGGCCATTTTCATTACATCTTCGATAGGTGTCTGAGGGCTCTCCTAAGCTGGTTTGAGCTTTGGGTTAAGTGGTAAGAGGACCTGGTGGGACCCGGTGTGGGCACTGACAAGAAAAGAGAGAAGTGAGTGGATGGATGGGTACCTCAGTACCTGCTACCTCAGCAAGAGGGCAATGCTCTGAGAACCGGCGGAGGTTTCGGTTTTTGATCTAGTAATTGGAGAAGAGAAATCAGGTTTGCTGAGGTGGGACTGACAGCAGAGAGTCTGGAGCAGAAGGCTGAGTTTGAGGAACTATTGGAGAAGCATAGTTCAAGATGTGAGCGAAAGAGGAAAAAGGCCTTCACATAGGGGAATTTCCTTTCACCCTTTTGAGCACTTGCAGAAGTTAAAAAGGTCACACAGAATTTGAGGATCTAGAGACTCCTCTGTTGGCCATCAGTTTGGGTTTTCTAAGTGGTAATATGGCCAATGCTGTGTACTTAATTTGATGAGGATTTTGGGTTCCACCAGGCAGCCCCTGTATGCTCAAATCCCCATGACTTACAGAAGAAGTCGGCTTTTCCCCCACACAGCCGTGGCGGTTTGTGGCTTTGATAGTCTGCCGGGCAAACATACTAATATAGGCTAGCCAACCTGCATCTGGCTTGCCTGTCCCTACAACCATAATGTTTGTTTCCATTATCTATGGTACGGAAAGGATTTAATGGAATTTTAGTGAGATCCTCTTCATCAGTGATATCCTAATAGGAAAGACCTATAGCCAGCTGACAAATGTCTGGGTGGAGAGATGGCCACCAGGTCCCTAAGGGGGCTGTATGCAAGATAGACCATACTTCTTGTCTAGTAGTATTTGTGATCAGCCATCGCTGCTGAAGCGACTGATGAGCGTTAGGACTACGGGTGGCCAAGGAGAGAGTCTATAGCCTTACCCACGTGGCGAATATGCAATTTGAAAGGGTTAACAGTCTTTTCCATTTTTCAGCCAGAGTCTGGACATGGCACAGGCTTGAGATGAGAGGCATGGATCCAGGAAGTGATTCCCTCTACTTTTACTGCTGTAGGTGTTATAAGTAGCACCTGGAATGGTCCTTTCCAGCGGGGTTCCAGGGATGACACCTGATGTCATCTTATGTAGAGGAAGTCTCTTTCTTGATATCAATGTGGATTCCCCTCGTCCCCAGGTTGGAAGGCAGTGGCCAGCTGTTTCCACAGGTATAGCTGAGTTCTTACAAGAGATTTAAGTATGTCAAGCAAGGGTGTGTGGAAGGGATCCTTAGGTCTTAGAGTCGAGGTTAGGTCTCTTAGTGTAGGAAGGGCCCCATAGAGAATTTCATAGGGGGTGAGGTTACACAAAGAAAGAAAGGGAGTATTTCTTGCATGAAACAGTGCATAAGGCAGAATCATAGTCTAATCTTTTATGCCGGTCTCTAAGCTTAATTTTGTTAAGGTCTCTTTAATGGTTCTATTTATTTTTTTTTAAGTGTCCTGAGCTCTGGGGTCTATAAGCACAATGTAACTTCCAATTAATCCCCAGGGTCCTGGCTAACCCCTGATTTACCTGGCCCATGAAGGCTGTTCAATTATCAGACCATATTAAATTAGGCAGGACGTGTCTTTGATAAATATCTTTCAGGATCTTCTTGACCACAATTTGTGCCGGTTTTCTTTTCTTTTCTTTTTTTTTTTTTTTTTGGTGGGAAAGGCTTCAATCCATCCTGAAAATGTATCTACAAAGACTAGGAGATATTTAAGTCCATACCTTGCTGGCTTAATTTCAGTAACGTCCACTTCCCAGAATTGTCCTGGTCTGGTTCCTCATAGGTGCTTTCCTGCAGGAAGCTTGGAAGGGTAAGCATTAACCAATTGACAGAACTGACAGGCTTTTGTTACCCATTCAATTATTTCCTTTCACTGTGAGTGAATTAGTCTAAAACTCTGTTCTTGATCCTACAGTAATGCCGGCAGTTTTTTTGAACCAAGTTGATTAAGTTGATGTACATTTTTAATGTAGTGTAGGGCTTTCTGAAATTGCAGGCTGGGCTCAGTGAAGTTGAGGAGTTCAGTGTCAGTGTTCTTAGATGTTATCAAAAGCTTGCTGGTGCTCAAGGGTCCATTGGAATTGGGCATTCTCATTTAACAGCAGGTATAAAGGAGCAGCTAAGAACACAAACCCAGGTCCATAACCTGCTAAAGCCAGCAGTCCCAAAAAACTCTCTATGTTGTCTCCTGTTAAATGGGGGTGGTATCTGCACAACGGTTTGTTTTCTGGGCTCAGTGAGCCATCATTTACCACGCCTAAGGAAATACCCCAGGAAGATTACTTCTTGCTTGCAAATTTGGGCCTTTTTGTCCAAAGCTCTCTACCCAAGTTGAGCAAGCTCAGATAATAGTGCTTGGGTCTCAGACTCACAGTTTTCTTTGGTGTTGGCTGCCAGTAGCTGGACATCCACATATTGAAGCAGAATGACTTTGGGGTGCGTAGTTCTGAAGTTGTAGAGATGTCTGTGAAGGGCTTCATCAAAGAGAGTGGGGGAGTTTTTGAACCCCTGTGGAAGTCGAGTCCAAGTTAGTTGACAAGACGTTCTGGTTTCTGGGTCTACCTACTCGAAAGCAAACAGGAACTGACTATCTTTATGCAGAGGCAAGCAAAAGAAAGCATCTTTTAAGTACAGAACAGTATAGCATTTTCACTCGGCCACAGCAAAGAGGTTATTGGGGGTCCAGCATGCTGGGGCTCAGAGCTCACTTGAATAGAGCAGAGAGCCCTGAGAACAGCTTTAACAGAGCTTATATACTTTTCTTGGAGAGGGCAGAATGGGAAATTTATTGATGGGTCAGGGCGAGTGTGCGGTTTGCATGCACCCGGGTGAAGGAGTATATTCTGCAGTTTGGCAGTTGGGGACAGCACATCCTGGGAACAAAATTAGCAAACAGTTCTCAAGATTTCAACAGTGGTTTGTTAAGCATACAGAAAAACAGGAAGTGACAAGTGCCTATTAACCTTTCACCAAAGCAAAATGGAAAGTGAGCATTGATTACTAAAAGCAACCATGTCCAGGTTGCCTAATGCTCTCAAATGTCAATCCTATTGGAGGCAACATATTTCTTTCTTCCTAAGATTATATATTCAACCTCAACCATGTTGAAAATGTCTAACAATATTACATTATACTTTGCCTGATTTCCTAATGTCTCTATTGATATCTGCTTTCCTACATATTTTCCCCAGTTCATCATTGTGACTGACTCTTCATATGTGCTCATATTTATGTTCACTCTCTACCCAAAACCCTATTGCTAATGAAACTTTCGTTGAAATCCTATATTCACTCTTTTTTCTAAACCTACTGACAACCTTCCTAATCCTGCCGACTATTCCTTTTTGACTGGATGTTCTCTAAGACATTTAATCATCCAAGGTACAAGGTCCTTTGCCATTGCACATCGATTTATCTGAGATATCTGTTCAGAACATAATTCAAAGCAAAGTATCTCACTAAAGGGCCCATTGCCCTTCAGGGCTTCAAATCGTACCTAGATTTCAGGTTTCATACTTATATTTCACCTATATATTCTTGTGAATATCGCAGGTTCCCAATACCATTATTCATCCCGCAGAATGTTTCCTAACCCAAATAGAATATGTTATTAACCCTAACCATACACTGTTCCCTCAATCTAACTTCACAAAAGAGCAGGGACAGAGTTGGTCTTACAATACAGGAATGTAGGGGATCTTTCACCTGCTGAGAACCTCAAAGTTTGATGAGAAATGATCCCTAGAGAAGATGTAGCAGCTATGAAGGACCTGAGAGAGCAAATTCATCTTCCATGCCAAACCACCTGTTCAGGATGAAGTGATGTGTCTGAATCAGCCTCTCTCCTACTGATATAAAGAAGATGGACCAAACCAACCCTGTGTGGAGAGCTTCTCCTTGGTGTCTACGGTTGATATACCATTCTAACTTCTGAAAGTGTCACAGGAAGTAGGGGCAGCCTCCATCTCAAGGGACCCTTGGAAACAAGTGTTAGGACAAAGTGGTTGCCAAGGCAGTGACCTCATTCCCTTCCTGTTGGAATTGACCTACCTCACTTCTTTGGTGATGTAACTCTCTGAACTTGGGATCCAGGAAGCCAGGCACACAGAGCCAGTCCCAGTCCCATTCCCAGTGGACTTACTTGTTTGGATTTACCAAGGAGAGAGTCTGTCTCTCTTGGTACCTAATGGTTTGAGGATGACAAAATGCAAGTAGAGCTCTGAAGATGGGCCTTTAATGAGAAAGCAGGTAGTGGTCAGCACAGGCTCCATACAACTTCACAGAGATGGACAAGAAGACCAGACCTGAGACAGGACAGGCCATTTTGGGGGAACATAGTATGGACCACCAGTCAGAGGACACTCTGGATAGTCACAGACTTACATGGGGGAAGGAGGTGACTTTTTGATTGTGGGTGTGAGTTTGGGGTTTTGTCTCATGTTCTGAGAATAGGTAGGAAAGGTGGTTTGTTTGGTTTAGAGTGGACTGTTTCTAGAAAGTCCTTTGACAAGGCGACTGTGTCTGTGTCTGTGTATCCCACTGTGTCCTTGGTTGTACATATTAGAAAGCAGAATAGATCAATGGATGTATCCTGTCTAGTAGAAAGCTTCCCAGAATTCATCCTGCCCATTTTAGGAAAGGACTGTTGGTTGCTTTTCGATGGGCAACACCTACTATCTTCCTAAGTTCCTGTTTTCTTCCTGAATTCTGGCCACTCTCCAGAATAGGCTCATGTTTTTTTGTCCAAGATATGTACCACATCCAAGCTCTGTGACATGGCCATGTACTGGATAGCTGAAGGGAATTGCAAGCATCTCACAAAACTCAGAAATCATTGTGACTAGTAAAGTCTCAGTGGAGAAACCCTGCATTGGGATTTGCTGACTTATTGTTCTGTTACCCTGAAGTCAGGAAGGTCTTTGCCTCAGGCCACCCCTTTGTGAATTTTGAAGAAAAATGTTTTCAAATGGAAGTGAATGGGCATCACCTGTGGCTCTTTGCTTAACTGCTTTGGAAAAGTATGTGTCTGAATCAGCCTTGTGGCTCTGTGTGAGGCTGTGGCTTAGATTATCAGCTCCTGATGGATCTAAAGAAAGATGCAATGTGTGCATCCAAAACCAAAATGGCAAAAAGATCAGTCATTGTGGATGAAGTCTCTCGCCTTCCTCTGTAAGTTTCCTGACTTCCACCAAGTGAGAATAGGGATCATTTGGGTCAAATAAGTTCTTTCAAGCGCTGCAAAGTTGCTTTGGTTTCCTAATTACTCCAAATCACATAAGGAATCTAAACCTGACAGTCAGTAGGCCTCAAATTGGAGAAGCAGAGCAGTATTAAAGGAAGAACTATGTGATCAATCCTAGTTCACAGGAAGGGTGTTCAGGCCACCCTGAGGTTAGGCAAATGAGGGGCAAGGGAGCTTATTTTGGACACTCTCTTGGGCTGCGCCATTCATGAAAACCTCTAGCCAAAGGGTATAATGAGTGTATATATGTAAGAAGTTGAGTGCCATGTGAGAGTGATTTGGTTTTAATTGTGGTCATTTGTGTGGCAGTTGGAAGAGATGACTGGGTCCACCTGGTTTTGAACACTGGTGTGATTCTCCTCAGAGACTGAGTTCTGAAACTGACCTCAGAGAAGTAATTGCTTTGGAAAGAGATGTGTCTTAATCAGGCTCTTGGCCCTGTGTGAGGCTGTGGCTTAGATTATCAGCAACAGACGGATCAAAAAAATGATCCCATGTGTGCATCCAAAACCAATATAGCCAAAAGAGCAGTCATTGTGAATGAAGTCTCTCACCTTCCACTGTAAGGTTCTGAAAGAATAAAAGAAATTGAAATCGAAATGTAATGAACCAGGCTTTGTAAAGTTTCCAAGTTGCACTCAGAACCTGAAATTCCTGTGGCAGTTAATACAATTCCTGGAACTGCCCATTAGATGTGTTTTGAAATCTTCCCTGACCACCTAGTTACTTAACAACCCCTTCCCAGAAGCCGTGCATCTCACCACGTATACATCTCAGGTCTTCAACCAATCAGTTTAAATGTATACCCCTTCTGAGGGCTGACCAATCACCCCCTGCCCCAACTTTTCCCGCCAATGAATGTGCTAATCATGTTTTAGAGTTGTTATTTCATTTTCCCGTGGTACATGATGATTTCCTAAAGGAGGCTATGATGTATGTAAAGTCCCTGAGCTCTCTAAAGAATGTATATAAACTCTTCTCAAGTTGTTCTCGGGGCTCTTTGTTCTTTGCTCCTCTGAAGGGAGCTCTGAGGCCTAGCATTCTGGACCCCCAATAAACCCTTTGCTGATGCATGAGAAATCCTCTTTGTTGTCTTTTCCTTTGATGTTTGCAGCACCTTTTCATCTGGAGGCCCCAGGTGAGATATCCGGGAGCGGTGAATGGAAGACCTCAAGGGAGTCCTCTCGGGGTAAGTAAGGTGCCTCTTTCTGGTTTCGGGTTTCAGGCTAGGGCGTGGCAAAGTGGCTGTTGGTGAAGAGCATTAGCTCTCTCCTATGGTGTGACAGACGTGTCACAGAGCCAAGATCACGTCCCTGAGGGACACTCCGGAGGACTAGGGAATTCAAGGAATAGTAGTTTCCTCAACTCGGTTATGTTTTGCTTCAGGATTTGATTTGCCAGCCCATCAGGTTTTGCCGGTAACTCAGTTTTGGTCATTGTTCTGAACTCATGTTGAGTTTACTGTCTGTTTTTATTGTCTAACCCATCAATATTTTCCAGTTACTCAGTTCAAATCTTTGTCTTGGACTCATGTTAAACGTTACTGTTTGTCTTTGTGTTGTGTTTGTGTCTTCAATGTCCCTGTTTGAGTAACTCCCTTTATGGGACAAAGCACTTCCTCTTCTCTGTCCCTGACCCTTGATCATTGGACTGATGTCCGCTCAAGGGCCCAGAATCTTTCTTTTTCAGTAAAACACCGTACCTGGCAGACTCTCTGTGCTTCAGAATGGCCCATCCTCGAATTCAGATGGCCCCAGAAGAATCCTTCCACTTTCCTCTAATCCGAAAATTCAGAGATATTGTCATTCAGCCGGGGCCACGTGGCCACCCAGATCAACAGCCATATACTCCTTCCCCCACATTCCTATCATTCAAACTTTCCGCTCCTCTCCCTCTTCCTTCCATTCTCCCTGAGTCACAAGACTGGACACTCCACCCCCTCCTTATTGTCTACTCTCCCTCCCCAACCCCCAACACAGTTCCTGATGATCCTCCCACCGCTGACTCAGCCTCTCCACTGCTAGAGGCAATTGGGCCAGACCCAAGCCCTCCACGGGACTTCCCCACAGCAGCAGCAACCCCTCCTCCCCTGGAGGAAGATGGGCAACCTAAAAGAACCCACCGGCGATGGATAATAGAAAACTCAGAAGCCCCTGTGATGCTCTCTCTCCATCCCTATGGGCCCATGAACCGACCCAACTGGGACCCCAACACCTTTGAAGGTAGGAAGCATCTGTCCACTTATCGCCGGGCTCTAATAGCGGGTCTCAGAGTGGCCGCCAGAGAGCCGACCAATTTAGCAAAGGTAAGAGAGATTATCCAAGGGCCTAATGAGTCTCCCTCTATGTTTCTGGAGAGAATTATGGAAGCATATAGAAAATATACTCCTTTTGATCCTCAGGCAGATGACCAAAAGGCATTTGTTACAATGGCCTTTATTGAGCAGGCTGCCCAAGATATTAAGAGAAAGTTACAATGTCTAGATGGGTTACAAAATACGACCTTAAGAGATTTAGACAGAGAAGCTGAGAAAGTATATTATAAGATATATATTATAAGTATATATTATAAGTATATAAGTATATTATAAGAGAGAAACTGAGGAGGACACGGAACAGAGGAGAGAGAAGGAAAGGGAAGAAAAAAAGGATGAAAGGAGCAAAAGGCAGACAAAAGCATTGGCTAAGATTTTCTTCACAGCAGCAAATACGCCAGAAATTAAAAAGCAGGGAGTCAGAAAGGGATACTTGGGCCCACGCCAAAGGCTTTCCCTGGCCTCAGATCAATGTGCCTACTGTAGAGAAAAAGGACACTGAGTCAAAGAGTGCCCCAAAAAGAAGAAGCCATGGCAGCCCGCCATGCTGACTCTAGAAGAGGACTAGGAATGTCAGGACTCGGATCCCCTCCCCGAGCTCAGGGTAACATTTGAAGTGGAGGGGCCTCCAGTGAACTTTGAAGTGGATACAGGAGCAGTATACTCAGCCTTTACGGCTTCACTGGGCCCCATATCAAATAAATGGTCCCTAGTTCAAGGGGCTAATGGCACTACTTATCGGGCTTGGACAACTAAGAGGATTATGGAAGTAGGAAAATGTAAAGTCCACCACTCTTTCCTAGTAATCCAAGAATGCCCAGCCCCATTGATGCACAGGGATCTGTTTACCAAACTCGGGGCTAGAGTAACCTTTAACCCTGATGGTCCCCAAGTGGATGTTCTAAAACCTTCAGTAAAAACTCCCATAGTCACAGAATTGACTATGTCCATAGAAGATGAACATCAACACTTCGTGCCCCCTAGGACTGATCAAAGAGGCAAACTACAACAGAAATGGATAAAAGATTATCCTAATGCCTGGGCAGAAACTGCTGGGTTAGGTCTAGCCATAAAACAACCTCCAATAGTAGTAGAATTAAAAGCCTCTGCCTCTGCAATCAGTGTTAAACAATATCCTCTAAGCAAAGAAGCTAAGGATGGGATAAGTCACCATATTCAGAAATAATTGGCCCTTGGGGTCCTAAGGCCCTGTCAATCAGCCTGGAATACCCCCCTGCTACCAGTAAGAAAGCCAGTAACTAGGGACTACAGTCCTGTTCAAGACCTAAGAGAGATCAACAACAGAGTGCAGGACATTCACCCCACAGTACCCAATCCATATAATTTGCTTAGCACTCTGAATCTGGACCGGGAATGCTACACTGTGCTGGACTTAAAAGATGCTTACTTCTGCTTGCCCCTACATAAGGACAGTCAGTTGCTGTTTGCTTTCGAGTGGATAGACCCAGAAACTGGAACATCTGGCCAAGTAACCTGGACTAGACTCCCACAGGGGTTCAAACCCCCCCCCACTCTCTTTGATGAAGCCCTCCACAGGGACATAAACGACTTCAGAACTGCACACCCCGAAGTCACACTACTCCAATATGTGGATGATCTGCTACTGGCAGCGGACACCAAGGAAAACTATGAGTCTGGGACCCAAGCACTATTATCCGAGCTTGCTCGGCTTGGATATAGGGCTTCTGCCAAAAGGCCCAAATTTGTCAGCAAGAAGTAATCTTCCTGGGTTATTCTCTTAGGGGTGGCAAATGATGGCTAACTGAGAACAGAAAACAAACCATTGTGCAGATACCACCCCCATCTAATAAGAGACAACTCAGAGAGTTTCTTGGGACTGCTGGATTTTGCAGGTGATGGATTCCTGGGTTCGCCTCTCTGGCTGCCCCTTTATACCCGCTGATAAAGTGGAATGCCCAATTCCAATGGACCCCTGAGCACCAACAAGCTTTTGATAATGTCAAAAAAAGGTGCTGCTATCTGCTCCGGCCTTAGCACTCCCAGATATAGATAAACCCTTCACTCTCTACATCGAGAAAAAGAAAGGAATAGCATGGGGAGTGTTCACTTAGACTTTGGGACTTTGGAAAAGGCCGGTAGCATTCTTATCAAAAAAACTGGACCCAGTGGCTACTGGGTGGCCCCGTTGCTTAAGAGCTATAGCAGCGGCAGCGCTTCTAATAAAAGATGCTCATTAATGAACGTTGGGACAGAAGCTATCCATTATAGCCCCCCATGCCCTGGAGAGCATCATCTGTCAACCTCCAGATAGGTGGCTATCAAACTCCAGAATAAACTACTACCAGAGCCTCTGGATTAGCAAAGACAGAATAACTCTTAGACCTTCTGCTCCACTCAACCTGGCTGCCAGAAGAATCATCAGGACCTGTCACTCATGAGTGTCAACACATACTGGCAGAGGTAACCAGTATAGGACGAGACTTGAAGGATCCAGCCACTGCCTCACCCTGAAGTCGTATGGTTTACGAAAGAGAGCAGCTTCCTCCAAGATGGTATGTGGTGGGCTGGAGCAGCAGTAGTTAGCAAAACTAATGTCATCTGATCCTCTGGTCTCCCAGAAGAGACATCAGTCCAAATGGCAGAACTGATTGCCCTTACGAAAGCATTGGAACTAGCAACAGGCAAAAGGGCCACCATATACACTGATAGCCACTATGCATTTGGCAATGCTAATGTGCACAGGGCTATTTACCAGCAAAGGGGGCTATTAACCTCCACTGGGAAAAAAATAAAGAACAAAGTTGAGATTCTCCACCTTCTCTCAGCAGTGAAGGGCACTAAGGAACTAGCTATAGTGCACTGTCCAGGGCACCAGAAGGGAAACGACCTCGTTGCAGTTAAAAACAGAAGGGCAGATGAGGAAGCTTAATTGGCAGCCCTAAACGGAGTGACTCTGTTAACTTTTTCCACACCAGGGGGATCAACATTCAGGAGACTTGGCCACACTGGAACATTCAGGCAACTTATCATCTGAGGAGACAGATGCAGAACTCTGGGACCCTACAGAGCCAAGTTTACAATTTCAAAAAGCCCACCTTTATGTCAAAGACGTACACTAGCTCACCCACTTAAGCTCAAAGAAGTTATAGGCACACTTAAAGGACGAAGAAAGGATTTTTTATTGACTGACTTACAGAGGAAAGAAATAGCTTAGAAGGTGACTAGAGCTTGTCAAGTCTGCCAATTAGTTAATGCTTACCCATCCAAGCTTCCTGCAGGGAAGCGCTTACGAGGAACCAGACCAGGACAATTTTGGGAAGTGGACTTTTCCTGAAATTAAGCCAGGAAGGTATGGACTTAAATATCCCCTAGTCTTTGTAGATACTCTTTCAGGATTGGTTGAAGACTTCCCCATGAAGAAAGAAACGGCTCAGACGGTGCTCAAAAAGATTCTAGAAGACATTTTTCCAAGGTTTGGCCTGCCTAAGGTAATAGGGTCCAATAATGGACCGGCATTTGTTGCCCAGGTAAGTCAGGGATTCACCAGGACCCTGAAGATTAATTGGAAGTTACATTGTGCTTATAGATGCCAGAGCTCAGGACAGGTAGAAAAAATGATTAGAACCATCAAAGAGAATTTAAAGAAATTAAGCTTGGAGACCTGCATAAAAAAAATGGACTATGCTCCTACCTTAAGCACTGTTTCGTGCAAAAAGTACACCCTCTGCCTCTTTGTGTAAACTCACCACTTATGAAATTCTCTATGGTGCCCCTCCTTTAGTAAGGGACCTAACCCCAACTCTGAGACTTAATGATTCCTTTCACACCCCCTTGCTTGACAGACTTAAAGCCCTTGAACAAACACAGCACCCAGCGATACCTGTGGAAACAGTTGGCCAGTGCTTATCAGCCTGGAGACGAGGGAACCCCACATCGATATCAAGAGGGAGTCTTCGTCTACGTGAGACGGCATCAGGTATCATCCCTGGAACGCCGCTGGAAAGGACAATACCAGGTGCTGCTTATAACACTTACAGTGGTGAAAGTGGATGGAATCACTTCCTGGATCCATGCCACCCATCTCAAGCCTGCGCCCTGTCCAGCCTCCGGCTGGAAACTGGAACAGACTGGTAACCCTCTCAAGTTGCGTGTCCGTCGTGTGGGTAAGGCTATGGATTCTTCCCCTGACCACCAGCAGTCCTAATCACCATCAGCCTGTTCAGCAACAATGGCAGCTATAAATCCTACTGGGCAAGTAGTGTGGTCTATTTCACATACAGCCCTCTTATGGACTTGGTGGCCATCTCTCTACCTGGACATTTGTCAGCTTGACATAGGCCTCTCTGACTGGGATCTCCCTGACATAGAGGACTTCACACAGATCCCACTCAAACCCAAACCAGGGCAACATAGACCACCTTACCCCATGAATTATGGATATCATCTTCCCCAGCTCAGGTGTAAACTAGCCAGTCTTGATTTTTATGTGTGCCCAGCTGATTTCTTAAGTCGCAAACAGGCCCAAACCTGTGGAGGACCCAGTGACTTTTATTTAAGATCTTGGGGTTGTGAACAAACGGGAGCTACATAGTTGAACCCAAACTCCGCAGACAGTATCATTCAGGTAGGAAAAAATGACACCTGGATTGATCCCAAGAAATGTGCCACTAGCCAAGTTGTGTCAAAAACTAGCTGAGGAAAGAATAGTCTATGTTACCCCCTCAATATAACTTTCACTTCCAAAAAAAGGGGCTACCTCAGAACAACATGGTCTATGGGAAATACATGGGAAATGCGATTCTATATTTATGGCCCTCGTTATGACTTTGGTCACTGGTTCACCATCCTGCTTAAAAAGGAAGAAAATCCCACAGCAATAGGGCCCAATCCCCTCAAGCCAGGAATTAAGCCTCCAAAACCTCCCATGCCTAGATCTACCAGAACCCCTCAACCATCTCATACTTCCCAGTTTCCATCTTTGCCTACTTCCCCAGTCCAGAGTACAGCTGACTCCTGCCCCTGGGAACTAATTAAAGGAACCTTAATTGTACTGAACTCCACACAGTCAGAACTCCTTGCATTTCAACCCATGTATTTGACAGCTTTGTAAATTATTGTTTAATGGTGCAGATACTTCCCAGGGTGGTTTATTATGATGCAGAATCATTTTAAGGTCTACTAGGGGGACAAACAACCTGATTTTGCTGGCATCCAGTGTCCCTTACTATAGCCATCCTATTGAGGATAGGAGCTGCTGCAGGAGTGGGTACAGGAACAGCTGCTATGATCCATGGGTCACAACAAATGGCCTGATTAGAAACAGCAATAGATCAAGACTGGAATACATTAGAGACCTCCATCACAGTGCTGTAGGAATCCTTAAACTCTCTCTCTGAAGTTGTTTTACAGGACAGGCGAGGATTAGACCTCCTCTTCATGAGGGAGTGGGGCCTCTGTGCTGCACTGAGAGAAGAATGTTGTTTTTATGCTGACCATACTGGAGTTGTAAAAGAATCCATGAGTAAATTGAGAAAATGCCTTGAAGAGCGCCAGAGAGAAAGGGAGATTCAACAAGGGTGGTTTGAGTCATGGTTTACCCAGTCCCCCTGGTTAACTACACTCCTATCAGGCTTAGCTTGACCCCTGATCATCCTTATGGTGTTGCTAACTTTGGGACCTTGTTTGCTTAACCGCATAGTTTCGTTTCTCCAGGCTCAAATTGGGCAGGAAAAACTCATGGTAATCAGACAGAAATACGCTCCACTGGCAGAAATAGAGTGTGAGACCCCGCAATAATTATGATTCATTACTTTTAAGATTAAATGTAGTAAGAAAAAGGAGTGGGAAATGAAAGAATAAAAGAAATTAAAATTGAAACATAAAGAACCAGGTTTTGTAAAGTTTCCAAGCTGCACTCAGAACCTGAAATTCCTGTGGCAGTTAAGACAATTCCCGGAACTGCCAATTAGATGTGTGTTGAAATCTTCCCTGACCACCTAGTTGCTAAACAACCCCTTCCCAGAAACCGTGCAGCTCATCACGTATACATCTCAGGGCTTCAACCAATCAGTTTAAACGTATACCCCTTCTCAGGGCTAACCAATCACCCCCTGTCCGACCTCTTCCTGCCAATGAATGTGCTAATCATGTTTTTGGGTTGTTATTTGATTTTCCCGTGGTATGTTGATTTGCTAAAGGAGGCTATGATGTATGCAAAGTCCCTGCCCTCTCTAAAGAATGTAAATAAACTCTGCTCAAGTTGTTTTTGGGGCTCTTTGTTCTTTGCTCCTCTGAAGTTAGCTCTGAGCCGCAGCATGCTGGACGCCCAATAAACCTTTTGCTGTGGCATGAGACAGTCTCTTGGTGGTCTTTTCCTCCGACTTTTGACCGACCTTTTTACCTATGAAGGACCTGAGAGAGCAAAAGTCAAATCCATGTCAACTTCCATGTCAAACATCCTGGTCAGAATGAAGGAATGTGTCTGAATCAGCCTCTCTCTTCTTAATGTAGATTAAATGGACCAAACCAGGCCTGTGTACAGAGCTGTTCCCAGATGCCTATGGTTGATATACCATTCTAACTTGTGAAAGTGTCACAGGAAGTAGGGGCAGCCTCCATCTCATGGGACCTTTGGAAGCAACTGTTAGAACAAAGTGGTTTTCCATCACAGTGACCTCATTCAGTTCCTGAAGGAAGTGACCTACCACACTTCCTTGGTGATGGAACTTTCTGAACTTGGGATCCAGGAAGCCATGCACCCAGAGCAAGTCTTAGTTTCAGTCCCAGTGGTCTCAATTGTTTGAATTTACCAAAGACAGAGTCAGTGTTTCTTGGTACCTACTTATGTGATGATGGCCAAATTTCAGGAGAGCTCTGAAGAGTGGCTTTTTCTGAGAAAGCAGGTAGTGGCTCAACCATGGCTCCTGACAACTTCTAAAAGTTTGAAAAGAAGACCAGATCTGAGATTGGACAGGCCATTTTGTGGGAACATATTATGGCTCACCAGTCAGAGGACACTCAGGATAGTCACAGCCATACTTGGGGGAAGGAGGTGCCGTTGTGGGTGTCGGTGTGAGTTTGTGGTTTTGTCTCATGTTCTGAGAATAGGTAGGAATGGCGGTTTGTAGGTTTGGACTGGAAAGTTTCTAGAAAGTCGTTTGACAACACGAGTGTTTCTATGTCTGTGTATCCCACTGTATCCGTGGTTGTAGACATTTGAAATGCGAATGCATCAATGGTTGTGTCCTGTCTAGTATAAAGCTTCCCAGCATTCTTCCCACCCAATTTAAAAATGGAGTGCGGCTTGCCTAATGGATGGTGAACAGCTACTATCTTCCTAAGTTCCTCTTTTCTTCCTGAATACTGGCCACTCTCCAGAGTATCCTCATGGTTTTGTTTCCAAGATATGTACCACGTCCAAGCTCTGTTACATGACCATGTACTGGATAGCTGAAGGGAATGCGAGCATCTCAGAAAACTCAGATATCAGTGTGACCAGTAATGTCTCAGTGGAGAAACCCTGCTTTGGGCCATTTTCTTACTTATGATTCTATTACCCTTAATGTCAGGAAGGTCTTTGCCTCAGGCCACCCTTTTGTGAAGCCTGAAGAAAACAGTTTTCAAATGGAAATGAATGGGCATCACCTGTGGCTCTTTGCTTAATTGCTTTCGAAAAGGATGTGTCTGAAACAGCCACTTGGCCCGGTGGGGTGGCAGTGGCTTAGATTCTCAGCACCTGATGGATCTAAAGAAAGTTTCCAAGTGTGCATCCAAAACCAAAATGGCCAAAAGAGCAGTCATTGTGGATGAAGTCTCTCACTTTCCTCTGTAAGCTTCCTGAGCTAAATCAAGTGAGAATAGGGATCATTTGGGTCAAATCATTTCTTCAAATCCCTGCAGAGCCTAGCTGATAGGGGCTTGGGTTTTCTATGATACCAATTCACATAAAGAATCTATACCAGACAGTCATTAGGCCTCAAATTGGAGAAGCAGATCAGATATAGGGCAGGCCTATTTGATCACTCTTGGTTCACAGCAAGGGTGTCCAGGCCACCCTGACTTTAGGCAAATGAGGGGCAAGGGTGCTTATTTTGAACAGTGTATTGGGCTGTGCCCTTCATGGAAACCTCCAGCCAGAGTTTACGATGAGTGTCTATGTGGAAGAAGATGAGGAGCATGTGGGAGTGTTTTAGTTTTAATTGTGGTCATTTGTGTGGTGGTTGTAAGAGATGCCTGGGTCCACCTGGGCTTGAACTCTGGTGTGATTCCTCTTAGAGAATGCGTTATGGAACTGACTTCAGAGAAGTATCGCCATGAATTGTGTTGGGATTTTAGGAGGCCACACATGAGAGTCGCCCTTGGACACCGAGATCTAAGCCCAGAGTGGCTTTCCACAGAGCACTGGGAATCTCAGCCAGGATATTACATGATTTTTTTTCTGAAAGACTTGGAAGCCATAGTTGAGAGTCAAAACACACATGGACCTTACATTGTAGACCTCAATGGGGCTGGCTTCATGTGACCTTTTGGCCAGTCTTTGGGAACCCTTGCCTGTGAGAGTTCTCTAGATTATTCATTGAAATGTGCTTCCTCTAAATTTAATGGTTCCTTAATGAATTGAAACCCACAGTTTCTCCAACTTCGTCTTTGAAAATGGCTAGATAAATACCATGAAATTTTTGAACTTCCCATGGCCACCTGCCACTGGAGAACCTTTGGATGTACAGTTGCTGATCCTGAGTGTACCAGACAGTGCCTTGATTGACTGGGTTTTATGAAAATGGTGTAGAACAGAGATGCCAGTATGTTGGGGCCTGCTGAGTAGTGGGCCAAAAGCTGTTGTGTGCAGCTGTGTGATAAAACATCTGTGGTCGGGACATGTGATTCTGCCATTGACTTCCAAATGACTTGTGGCTGACATGTTACAGACAGGAATCACTTATATGTCTGAAACCTCTCCATAAAAGGCATTTTGTTATATGGAGACGTTTCAGGGCAATGTTCAGAATCAGGTTGCTATGGTCAAAGGGTCAAGCTATGTGGGATAGAAGCCTGGTTGGTGCATTCTCCTGCAGACCCTGACCCACCACACGTGACAGGACTCCCTACATCACTGTGTACCAGTTGAAGTCATTGTATTTCATGAGGCAAATACCAAACTCCCAGTGCAGTAGAAAGAAACACCATGAAAAGTGGAGGATGACCAAGTGGCTTCACAGTCCACATGCGGAGACACTTAGCTTTCAGTGGCCACAGTTTACCTACAGAGAGAAGTCAGCACTGCTTCCTCATGTTCTTTGGAAAAATTGAAACAATATCCTCCAGGTCTCATAGATGTAGACCCAGCTTTGATGGTCTCATTTGAATGGAAGCTAAAGCTTCTGACAACAACATATATGTCGAGTGCCCATCGTCAAAGGCAGTTTCTCAAGAAGTCTTTAGTCCGGCAGAGCTCCAGGTTTGTGTAGTGTTTACCTTTTAGACCAGGTTGCAAGAAAAGACCACTGTCTCCAATTAAAATCAGATTAAAGCAAGCTTATTATTTCCACCACCCTGGCTGCCTCTCCCTCCCAAAACGTTGGGAACAGGAGAGCAGCCCAGCTTTATAGCCCAGAAAGTTACACAAAAGTGGGGTTAAAAATAACAGAATTCTGACAAGCATCACACTAATGGTATTTTACATTTTTGTTTGCTGGCCCCAACATCAGAATTTATGAGGACCATTAGAGCCTCAGAGAGTGTCGTCTGGCC